>NC_041385.1:777567532-777585985 GCF_002162155.2 Triticum dicoccoides
TCACATATCTCTACTCTTATAAAAAATAGAGTTGGTGATGATGGTGTTCCTGCCATCCTGCAATATAGGCCATCCGATTTATATCCGACGGATAGGAAGGAAACTATGGCAATTTTGCAAAAAGATACCCACATCCCTCTCCGCATTTGCAAATAAGGCATTCCCTCGTTCATCCTTTTCTCCCACAAGATAAACTTTTCATACAAATGCATCTTGATGTTCCGTGCAACGTATGGGCATCTTGCTAGTAGGGAGAGGGAGTTTGTGTGACACATATCTAGCTATATTAAGGGATAGGTAGATAGCATATGTGTGACAGGCATTATTATACTTTGAGACATTAGTGGCTATGGGTGGGCAGAATTAAAGAGGTGGGCGTGTTAGACATAGAGAGCGTGTGTGTTTCTGTGTGAGAGACTTGTAGGACGGGGTAGAAAGACGAATTTAACCCTGACGGAGAGAGAGAAATACACGAAGTGCGCATGTGTGATTCCGATGCCCACAGGGAAATGAGATATGTATGCATGTGAGAGAGATTGCACAATTCATTCACGTATCACTATCTAGCGATCGTGGACATGCATCGCTTGAACATTAGTCAGTATCTACTTCGTATCGTGGCCAAAGGTACAATATCAATTCAACGCTATAAAGATTGGACACTCACATATCACATTTTTTTCTATTTAAATAAACCTTTTCAGTTGTGCATGCCAAAGTTACAGTGATGTTTCTTCAAACAACCAATGTAGCTATCATGTACATGCACCATTGTTACTCTTGCATTCAAATTCATTAGTCTTGGATGATTTAATTTTCTATTTTGAAGTAATATATGTAATATTCATATATGAATTCAACGGGTACGCAATTTATGAAATGGAGGCTATGTAATCATATGAGGTAACACTTTTAAGTAGCTGACTACAATATCCATTTCTTTTTGTGCGCCTCTACACTAACACGTCAATGCATTATGTTTAAAGTAAATAACCAATGAGACTAAATTATTTATTTACACAAGAAATACATAGGCTGAGCGTTTGATCCCTTTTTTTGTGAACGCGCCACTACACCCGTACGATTGGCCGCGCCCATGTGAACGTCCAAGTTATGGGCGCATCATCCCGAGTTATTGTCTTTTTTTCTGGTGTGGACTTCACACCAGTTATTAACTGCTAACGCGTTCCCCGTGTACACAGTCTAGCATGACCTTCCCGCTAGCACGGTCCAAAATTAGTTGAAACTGGATACGAACGATCCCGCGGGCGGCAAAATCTCCCGCCTCCTTCTAAAATTTCCGCCACCTTAGTCTTTAGCATGCGAAATCCCCCTTTTGTCTTTGGTGCACGGAGACCAACAGTTACAATACCGCCCTTATCTACATGATAGGTCGGGGCTGCTTTGGTAACTTCCGGTTCCCCCCACTACACGGCACCCCCATTTCCTCTCCCCCTCCCGCAAAAACGACTAACTCCATAGCACCAGAGCATCTTACATCACGCCATCCGTACTTCATCGCCCTTTCCCCTCTCGAAACCCTAGACTGTTCATCCACCGGCGTACCATAGCCCATTCACTGCCAGCGGCGTCCACCTCACTGGATCTGCTTCTGCGGCCGCATCTACCCCTCCCAGCTCCCCTAGAAACAACTAGACTGCTCATCCACCACTGTACCACAGCCCATTCAGTGTCGGCCTTGTCCACGGCACCGGATCTGATTCGCCGGTACTCTCATCAACCGTCGCGCATCTGCAGCGGCTCATTCGTACTCCCCACCGGAGACGCTTCGTCCACACCCCCCGGAGCCACCCCACCGATGCCCCCGTCGACGGCCTCTGATCCTCTTCGCCGACACCTTCCTCAACCCTACCGGAGCCGCTTCACTGACACCTTCCTCAACCCTACCGGAGCCGCTTCGCCGACACCATTGTCAACCCTACTAGAGTAGCTTCGCCTATACCATTCTCAACCCTACCGGGGCCGCTTTGCCAACTCACAAGTCCACGGCCTCAGATCCGCTTCCTCGCACCCTCATCCAACCTACCGGAGCAGCTTCTGACTCCTCGTCCACGGCCGCAGATCCGCATCATCGACACCACCCTTAACCCAACCACCGGGGCAGCTTCTGACGCCCCGTCCACGGCCGCAGATCCACATCGTCGACACTATCTTAACCCAACCACCGGAGCAGCTTCTGACGCCCCATCCACGGTCGCAGATCCGCGTCGTCGACACCATCCTTAGCCCAACCACTGAAGCAGCTTCACCTACGCCCTCGTCCACGGCCACAGATCCGCTTTGCCCACACCGTAGTCCATCCTATCGGAGCCGCTCCACAAACACCCTACTCGACAGTTCTAGATCTCCTTACCGGACCCTGACAGCCAGCGCAGCTTCATCACCCTTGACGTTTCTAACCTGATTCCCACCGTCTGGAGAGATGCCAAGCACCTGCCACGGCCTAGGTACTTGTCACCTTTAAACCCGTCCAGCATCACCTGCCCGATGTACTTCAAATATACTAACCGGTTGCTGTTACCTATTATGCAGCTGGCAAAAACTACAAGGACAATGTTTCTTCTGGATCTAACATCTTGGCCAACCAAGATCCTGGATTGAGGCATTGCTATGATCTTGTAAGTGTGTCTCTCTCTCTTGTATTGTTCTGTGCCTGCCAGCGTGCTTTGCTAGGATTTTCGACCAGTAATCCCTTTGTGTAGACAATGATTTCTATTACTGGCTGCTAAATTAGATATGTAGATGTCATACATGATACTACCTCGTACCTCCGTTCCTAAATATAAGTCTTTCTAGAGATTCCACTATAGGCTACATACGGAGCTAAATGAGTGAATCTACACTCGAAAATGCATCTATATACATCTGTATGTGGTCCATACTAGAATCTCTACAAAGACATATATTTAGGAACAGGGGCAGTACATTACACAAAATCGTAGGTGGCATGTAGGAATTCCAGTGCACTACATTAGGCTCCCTTAGAGTGCCTGCTAGTCCAGCATACAGAGTCATGCCTAGTTTATGGTACGCACACAATCGTTAATTGGTGGTTTAAATATGCGCAAGGGATATGCAATGTAGTATTATGTAGAGATGTCTGAAATTAGCCGTGTCAACTTGCAGATAGGGTTACATAATGAAAAAGTACAAGATGTATGTGGCAATTTCATGGAACATCGCAAAAAAAAGGAGAGGCGGCGGTGAGCCTATACAGTGTGCTATGGTACGTCACTCCTCCATTGCAATCATCATGATATGTTATTTGTATGCCAGTTCTATTAGCCAAGTTTCTTAGGGACAGTTATTACAAGTTATCCTAAGAAACTAAGCACCTGTGAATATAAGCTCCATGTAATAAGCCAACCAGTTCTTTTCATTGCATTTTCAGCTTATCTTTGGTATGATCAGTGGAAAGTCTAGATTGCATTATATTTTTTCATTTTGCTGCCCATATGGAAATTAATTTGACTTGCAAACATCACAAATTGAACCCAGTGCAGTAATTAATATGATAGGAAAACAGACCATCACTATTTTCTCAAAATGCAAATGCAAAGATACCATCTACTTGGCACAATCTACTTTGGTCAATGTTTTCCATAGAGATCCCATTGCCTAGTTTCAACGAAGAACGCATGACCCACATTTAAATGAAGAACAATTATTTATTGAAATTCGATGGTCCAAGTGGTTGGTTATTATCATATAGCAGCACCACCTGAAAGCATCATATAGCAGCAGCAACAGCTCATAGCAACTCATCATACAACAACAGCAGTCTGCAATTCATCATATACTAGCAGCAGTTTATAGCAATTCATCATATAGCAGCAACAGGAGAAGCTCATAGCAATTCATCATATAGCAGCAGCAGGAGCAGCTCATAGCAATTCATCATATAGCAGCAGGAGGAGCAGCTTATAGCAACTCATCATATAGCAGCAGCAGCAGCTCATAGCAATTCATCATATAGCAGCAGCAGCAGCTCATAGCAACTCATCATACAGTAGCAGCAGCTCATAGCAATTCATCATATAGCAGCAGCAGGAGCAGCTCATAGCAATGCATCATATAGCAGAAGCAGAAGCAACTCATAGCAATTCATCATATAGTGGATCAGAATGAAAATTTGGCAAAAAATCAGAGGAGATCCTCACCTTATTGGATGAGCTCATCCTTCAACAGCACCTCATGGCCATGGCCTGGGAGGAGGGGAGGGGAATAAGGTGCCTTCTGCCGCATTGTGGCATCAGCCGTAGTTGTGCAGCGCCCGCCGGAGTAGTGCGTTGGACGAACCACAGTGGAGCAGCTGCTAGAGACCATGAGAATGAGGGGCGGCGCCATAGGGAGGAGCAGCCAGGGAGATTTACCCCTACCCGCCGGCCATGTAACCTAGCTAGACATAGCATCGTCAAGGACCAGGCCAGATGGGACCAGTGGCGACGGCTCGCTGGAGGAACCCTAGTGCTACAAGCAGGGGATCGAGGTAGAGGGAAAGGGGAGAGGAGATGCAAGCGGGCAGGAAATGAATGTTTGCGTGTTTGTTTTTACTTGAGGGTCAGGTGTGACACGGGCGTCAGCAGTTGCATTTTGAGTGTAATATAGGCAGACAACAGAGTCATTTCACTATTCCCCTTCCCTTCAATTTTTAGTGAGGTTCTACCCGAAACACCCCCCTCCAAAGCGAAATTAGTTAAGCCCAAGCCCATACTCGAAAATGACTTCTTTACATCTTTTATGGCTTATTTTGACAATATGCCCTGAAAAGGCGGAATCGAACTAGCCCTTAACCTGCAATTCAATTGAACTTGCAATGATGAATCACTCCTGCCTGCTATCTGTACATTTAGGCATTATCATACATGGCATAACCTAATACATGTGCATTCCATTGTAGAATCTGGAATATGCAATGTTTATGTTAGTTCACACGTTGCACATGATGTTTAAATGCCCCTTAAATCTGGTCAGTCAAGTGGTGGTCTTTAAGCCTCCTTCTTTGCTTCTTTTCTTGATATGTAAGATTTGCTCACACATCTGTTCAATTGCTTATTTGCATCAGCCAACCATACTAGGACTGTTTGCTTTGATTACTTGTTGTTTCTGACCTAACACTCTAACAGAGCTTGTCAATGATCTAAACACTAAGGGCTAATGTAGTGGGGCCTTGTCTAACTCATAGGTGACATAAAGGTTTGGTTGTACACTACAGTAGGCTCTCCAAAAGTACCTGGAGATCCAGTTCGAAGGTATGCCTAGTTTTTACATAGTGCAGACATAGTAAATGCTCATTTCATTGTGTGCAAGTGCAAGAGATGTGGCATGTTTCATTGTGTGGTGTTGTTTTGTTATAATCTCATCCTTTTGTGTTCACAGACTGGAAGTATGCATATTTATCTTCCAAGGAGACGAGTAACTAGTTTGCGTCACCTTGCAGAGGGGGTGCAATGAAGATAAGATTGAGGATTTCCAAGTGCAAGATGTTAGGAAGGAGCCTTGCAAGAGAAGTAGGAGCTGCACTGAGCCTCTTCAACCTGCTAAGGTAAGTCACTGTATGCAACTCAACAGTTCAATTCCTTGTTTGTTTCAGGCATAGTTAATTTGCTCTTTTCAATTGCTTTATTTGTCCTCAGTTAATGAGATGCCCAAATAATCATGCCTAATATTCGGTATTTGTATAACTATTAGTTGACATAATTAAATGCCTTACCATTTAATTACTCTGCCGAAGTGTGCCTGAAGCTTTGAAGTCTATTAACCAACTATTATTGCATGAGGCTCACAATCTAGTTTATACTACGCTAATGATTGCATAGTTTTGCCTACTGTAGTATGTTTGTATGAAACCCTTTGTTGTTCATTATGCTCCCTAAGACTTTAATTGAGATACAGAATGGCCAACTACTTGCTTACTTATACGCAACGTGGTGTCTAAATTTGTAACTTGTCTGTGTTTTCGATTGGGCCCCAATATCATGCTCCTCTGGTGAACTAAGAGGGATTTCTGTATGCAGGCTGCACAGACTATTTTTTTTATAATTTTTAAAATATCACCTGCTTATGCTTCATGACGTGTAACACTTTTTTTAAAGTGACGTGTAACGTTATTGTTAGTCATGTTTTGCCAAGTAGTACAAAATAGTGTCTTGCTCGCTTCATTGTTGTAACTATATTTTTGCCCTAGTCATGTGTACTTACAAAAACATTTCAGGATGAAGTGACATCAACACAAAGATTTGCGACCAGTGCGGCATGGCCGTTACCGAATGATTATGGATTGGAATTGGAATGTGCTGATGTTCTCGAGCATCAACTAGAGGTGGCAAGACAACGTGTACATGATTGTCAACATTTAATCAACAAGTTGAGACTGGACATGCAGGTATTAGAGGCAGGAGTCAAAAAATGAAACAAGACACTAAGGTAACCATGAAGGAATTGGAGATTTTGCAGACTGAAATTTGTGCTACCTGAATCCGGCCAATCAATTATAGTTCAAATGGAGTTAAGTTGATGCGCGTCCATGATGTATGAGCTGTATTTGCCCAGTGTATGTAATTTGTTGTTTGTGTATGCTTTATTATCACTTGTGCCGAACCATAATGCACAGTGGGTATAATCGGCTGTAATTTCTTTATTGTATAGTGTAGGATTATTCTACCTTTTTATGTCTTGATCTCTTTGTTGTATAGTGTATGCTTTTTAGAGGTGATAGTATTGAGTAGGATAATTTTTTGAATAGGCTATATCGTTCAACGGGGGCCAACTCGCCCGATCATGGCCCTTCACGGGCCGTACGATCCATGGGTCATGTATGGGCCGTCGGATCCATGGGCCTTCTACGTCTCGTAGGATCCATGGGCCTTCTACGTCTCGTAGGATCCATGGACCTTGTAAGGGCCGACTCATTTATGGGTATTGTACGGGCCTTTAATGGGCCATAGACGGGCCATTAATGGAAATTGTACGTTTTATGGGCTGACCATAACGGGCCGTTAATAGGCCGTATTTGGTGATGCTATGAAAATGGCCCAACAGATAAATGGTCCACAAACGGGCCGACTGTAACGACAGGCTGAATTTGGCCCACAAGCAGAAAATGACAGTAACGGGCCATAAGTAACCGAATGCTGCAAATGAGCCCAAGAATAAATGAGCCCTCAGAAGGCCGAAAGATAACTTGGGCTGGAAACGGCCCAATGAAATAAAGGGCCATTAATGGGTATAAAGTGATACACTGTTTATTACTAGCCAGTTTCACCACGGGCCGTTAATGGGTGTAAAGTAATACACTATTCATTACGGGCCAGTTTCACCACGGGTCGTTAATGGGTCAATAGTTACAAAGGGCCTCATATGGGCCGAAAGACGTCATGGGCCATACATGGGCCAGAAGTGAAAATGGGCTAGAATCATATTGGATGGCCCAGATGACGCTACTGGGCCTAATTCGAATAGGGCGTAACGGGCCTTGGGGGCTGTAAATGGGTTATATGCGAACAGGCCGTTAACAGGCTTTCCATGGGCCGGCCCGCCACCTTTTTACCAAGTCAAACGGGCCAGCCTTTTCACAGGAATGGGCCACTGTTGGGTCGTGCCACGTGTCGACGTATCATAGGCGCCTTTTGTCCAATGAGTGGATGACATCTGTTCTAATGACGAGTCGACACGTGTTTCCTCTAGCCAATGATGATTTTACACGTGAAAAATCCCCATTGGTCAGGGTTGTTAAAGGGTTCGGATCCAAAACCCGACCCGATAGCTTAACGGTGTTCCGTTACGGTGGATGCCACCTGTCGGTCACCCTTAACGAAAGCACTTCTGTGACGCACGATTTATCGTCATGTAAGTGGACACTTCCGTGATAATAATTTTGGTAATGTCATGGAACACTTCTACGACAGCACAGGTATGACTATCTTTATTCTGTCATAAAATCATCATGGATATACATGCATGATAAAAAACGCGACCTACTGTGACAAACACGTATCATCACGGAAGTGTATTTTTTTGTAGTGTAGAGAAGAACAACACGCTTTATTATCAGTCGCGTGACCGGTTGGCCTCCTGCTCCACAAGAATTTGGGCACCCAATTTAACTCGACATGGTCAGTTTGTCACAACCTAGTCGGTATAGTAGATGGCGGACTGACGATTCGCCACGTCGTGAGGATGATTCTCCCCAACGTCGTGAGGCCAAATTCACTGTTTTGACCTTTACGTGAAAATTTAACCCTATTTGACCCTGTTTGTAAAAAAAAATCGGATCTGGCCCTTTTCCTACCTCCGTAGACGTTGGCGGTAGAGTATAACGGTAACGGGCTACCGCCGTAGTCAACGGCGGTAGGCTTCTAGTCAACGTGATGATGTGGCAAGTGCCTACCGCCCACTATACCTGGGCTAACCCGAATGTAAATATAGAGCGTTGCTTCAATTTACTGAATCGCTTGATTGGTCTAGTGGCTAGCGCGAGCGAGCTAGCAGCAGCTGGTCTTGTGTTTGAATCTTGCCGTATTCAAGTTCTTTAGTTTGTTTGTTTTTTTCCCAATAAACATGAAAAAAAAGAATAATTAAATGTTAGATATGAATTATTGTCAAGAATTTTTTTAACTTATCTGTAACTATTCGGTCTTGGCCGTTGATTGATTCAGCATAATTTTGAACATGTAAATATCATTTATAAAAGAAATGTTTATTAAGGAATACAGGAAAATATATTATTTTTTTCCTCAATACAATGACATAATGCACGTTTCCTTATCTGTAACTATTCGGTTTTGGCCGTTGATTGATTGAGCATAATTTTGACCATGTAAATATCATTTATAAAAGAAGTGTTTTTTTAAGGAATACAGGAAAATATAATATATTTTTCCTCAATACAATCACATAATGCATGTTTCCTTATGTACAAGATATGATGGCATCTCCATTCAACATCTTCACAGTCCATCGTTAACCGTGCCACAATTGGATAAGAGTTTGTCGTATGCTAAATAAATTTAATTAATTTTTGCTATTGAACCAGTCTGAGATAATTACATTAATCAATATGTTACTAATCGAGTGAACATTACAATGTCATTTGAAGTGTGGATACATATGACATGGCATTTGATCCAAATTTTCACATAAATTATAAACAGTTTTGCTAAAGCACATCTAGATGTGCCATAAGTATTGCACATCTAAGTCCAATGTTATTGATCTTAGTCGAGATTGGTGTGGATATTTTCGTTTTCTTTTTTTTTCCTCTTTGTGCTTGATTCACTCACTTAGATGTGCAATAACTAGGGCACATCTAGATGTGCAATAACTAGGGCACATCTAGATGTGCAATAACTAGGGCACATCTAGATGTGCCCTAGACACACCCAATTATAAAAGCACATACATGAATACTCCTTAATTACTCCCTCCGTTTCAAAATATAGTGCATATATTTTTTTAAGTCAAACTTCGACCAAATTTATAGATAAAACTATTTATATCTATAATACCTAATATATAAAATATGAAACTACATATTATGACGAGTATAATGGTATATACGTTAGGCATTCTAGATGTAAATGTTTTTCTTTAAAAACTTGGTCAAAGTTGATGATGTTTGACTTCTTAAAAAATTTATATGCGCTACATTACAAAACGGAGGGAGTAGATTACACGCATGTTGAAAGTCGTAAGGTCACACATATATTACTGCTATATGAAAATAGTTCACGCATATGAGAGTGCTACTCCGAACATTTTCTTATACATAAGTGCTCCAGCCGTATTTTTAGTATGGTAAAGAAAGAGAGAAAGGGGGGACATTTCCTTGTGTTTAGGAAATAGAGAATGTTTTTTCATGTCATTTCTTTAGAAAGACACTTCTCTTATAAATGATATTTACATAGTCAAAATTATGCTCAATCAATCAACGATCAAAACTGAATAGTCACAGATAAGTAAAAAAAATTGTTTTTGACAATAACCCATATCTAACATTAATTATACTATCTATTTTCATTTTTATGGGAAAAACAAACAAACAAATAATTAGCCTTCAGCCGCATTGGAACACAAAACCATGTAACCATACCTTGCTCGAGCTAGCCACGAGGGCAATCAATTGCTTCTGTTCAGTACAGCAGCGCACTCTATTTATAGCATTCAGCTCAGCCCAGGTGCTACCGCCCAAGACTGGCGGTAGCCACTTGCCACATGACTGCCACATCACCGCGTGGACCAGAGACCTACCGCCATTGACCAGGGCGGTAGCTCGTTATATTCTACCGCCATTGACTATGACGGTAGGAAAAGGATCAGATCCGAACTTGTTTTACAAACAGGGTCAAATCCGGCTAAACTTTCACATAAGGGTCAGAACATGAATTTGGCCACGCCGTGATGATTCGCCCAGCTGCAAGATTATTCTGTCGCTGGGATGATTCTCCCCGGCAGCATGAGGGTTTGTTGGGTCGCCAGGATGATTCTCCACGACAGCTGGTCAACAAGTAAGAGCAGAATTGATGTCATTCGCAGTAGAAGCTTTGGCCAAAGATATCTGAATGTTGAGTTTCCTAGCAATGACAGTAGCTAGATGCAATGCTCCAGCTTCAGCCATAACCGAAGTCTGGAGAAGAAGCTTGATCCATTATACTGGGAAAATAATCCTATATGACCCGGGTCGTACGAAGCTAATCATGAGACCCTCTCCTGTGCACGACGCGTGGCGATACGAATCTCAAAGCAGCAGCTGGTGGCGATAGCTTCTCGTTCTTTGCAAATCCCGATTCAATCTCGAAGGCCCCCAAATTCCAGCCGCCGGTGCGCCACATCGCCGCCAGCATCCTCCTCGAGGCCAAGCACACAACCCCAGATCGGCGCGATACATCCCCGTCTGCGACCCAGCTCGCGGCACCACCCCAACTACTTCTTGCCGCCGGCCACAGCGATGCCCCGGGCGCCTCCACTCGCGCCGACGCCGGCGCACTACGCGGGCTGCACACGCCCCTTGGCTACGGCCAAGCTTCTCGTGTGCTGGTTTGTTGCTCTCCTTCTATGGCCGCCCTCCTCAGCTTGGCTCCGCCGGATGTGGCCTAGCTACTGTAAATTGATCTGCTGGCTGCAACTTGCAAATAACTTCAAGTTCAGAGCATGTCGGCTCATCTGCTAGTTGCAACACAAGCACATGGCTATGCGCACAAGATCTTTTGGGCCTCCTGGTGCACAATTGTAAAGAGGATCTCCATCCCTTCCTAGTTGACTACTTACAAAACTTGTAACGCTTGCAATATCTTGTTCTGTTCTTCTGATTCTTTAGTGATTGGCCGGGGGGCCAATAAAA
This sequence comes from Triticum dicoccoides, assembly GCF_002162155.2. NCBI lineage: Eukaryota > Viridiplantae > Streptophyta > Magnoliopsida > Poales > Poaceae > Triticum > Triticum dicoccoides. The sequence goes on from NC_041385.1 coordinate 777,578,892, forward strand.
ACCCACCTGTAATACTGATGTAACTGTCTCTGTGTGAGTAATACAAAAGTCAATGGGAGCCTCTCCCACTGTCGTTGACTGTCAAAAAAAAAACTATATACTAGTATATACACATTGGGAAAGGGAGTTTACCCAGTGTGTTTCGAGATAGGTTATTGAGAACATCCAGTGCAGTTTTCTGCATTATTAACCCTTGTTAGTGTCAGCTTCTGAAGTAGTACGAGGTTCTGGTTGACCTCACATGATGACCAGTGAAACGTAGATAGCCCTGATAACTGCATTCAATCACTCATACAACAATTATCAGAGATAATAAGGCCAGCGATTATCTTGAAGCTGCGGAAGAAGCATTCAATCAGAGTTTCAAATGTATCCTCTGAAACAAAATAGGGTTTCAGGAGTACAAAACCCAACGTCCACTTGACCCCTGTACCACTAATCATCCAAGTAAACAAACTGACATGAAAAACAATTGGTATGCCAACTGAACGAACAAGAAAACATCGTCATCAAACTAATTGGTCGTTGAAAGAAAACAAAGGAAAGTCCATGCGGAAAACTGACATCATATAACAGAAATTCACCACGCCATCCATTGATCAGTATCAAAGGAATGAAATTCATTCTACTGAGTTGCAATGAATATCACTATATCAGCAATAGCTCAATCCAGGCAGTTGGATAACAAGTTAACCACTGGTTTTAGGACGAAAACTTAGATTAACGACAAACAACATAGCCACCGGACTGGCAAAGAGGTTGATGAGTACTGCTCAAATGTGCTCGAAAAATCAGATACAGCTTGCAGGGCAATTGAGGGGAGAATCTACCTCGTTTCGTCCTCAGTTACAACAGAGGGTATAAAAAGGAACACCCTACATACTGACTATTAAGAGTACTAATAAGGTAAAGTCAATTCTTCAATTCAAGGAACAGGGACATGAGTCATATAACTTGCAAACAATTGAGTACTAAGAATAAGAAGAACCAAGAGATAAATAAAAAAAGACAAAGCAAAGTCAATTCCTCAGCCCAGTAGAATAGACACATGATGCAGATTAGTTGGCAAACATTTGATGATCTCAAATTTTGTACCTGCTGTTCAATAGTTCATCCACTTACCTATGTTAATTTCAGCCACTGTTCTCTGCATACTTCTAACTTGTTTCCTAGTACGGTCGAATGAACATGATAACTATGTAAATGTACAGTACCTGCCAGGCAAAATGTGTAAAAAAACTACATAAGCCATTTAGAGACAGCAACAGCAAAGTGTGTCCGAAATATGTATATCAATGGTGCTGCAGATTGCGTCCCTGCAGTACTTCTGAGAAATACAAGGAGCATGTTAAAAATGCAACTAGTACTAGGGATTGAAAAATAGAGCCCAGACAGCACTAAATAGCTGTTCTGTGCTAACTTTTGTGGCACTAAATAGGATAAAAACAGTTCAGAACACATGCATTCTCTAAATAGGATAAAAACTTGTAAATGTGCAACACCTGCCGGGCAAAAGTATGTAAAGAATCTAGCATTCCCCTTTAGAGACAGCAATTGTCAACCATGTCACAAATATTTATAAATTCTGCAAATGCAACTAGTTCAAGAGGCTGAAGCATAGATGCATGAGAGTGTTAGGAAAATAGATCAAATGATACTTCCATACCCTGTTGTAAGCCCATGATGCATCATACAACAGCTCTACAAACCACTTCTTGCCTAATAAGTACTACATGGTATTGCAAAATTAACAAAGCTTACAGAGAACAGGGAGGCATGCTAATATGATCAATTGTCCAATTGCAGGAGCTAAATTAAGAAGCTGTCAAAATTTGGACAAACATTTACTACTGCCAGAAATTAAGCAACACAACGCATTGCGAGGAAGTAACAATAATACAAGTCAAGAACAAGTGGACACGGACAAAAGATAGCATCAAGCACAGTATGTGTAGCACCAAGTACGTAATAATTAAGATACCAAACAGTAGTTCCAGTACAGGTGATCTAACCTTGAATAAACATGTTTCTTAACCATGACAAGGCAAGGCATGTCCAACATAACAAAACAAAAAAAGACAGGAGCAGTTTCTTCGCAAAAGCATAGCTTTGTCGGTTGGTCATCGAGATCACTATCCCTAGAGCTGAATGAAGATCTGACTGGCGCCTTATGGCATCTGTTGCAGTGCCAACTGAGAATCCGGGATGTTGATGGTGTAGCTCGATAGAAGCTGGATGACCGTAAAAGGACGGCAAGCGACGAGGACAAACCGCTTGCCCCGCTTCACGAAATCTGGACTTTCAGAGATCCTCTGTACTTTCCTGTCCTCTATGTTGGACTTGCAGATATATGCAGATGAACCCAGAAGCTGAATGAAGTAGACACAGTTTGCCTCAATCGATGGGAACATGTCAGTATCCACAGCTAGGCACCTCCGATTACTGATGAAGATGGCAAATCTGCCGATGCTCACCAAAGGCTCCAACTCAGTTGCATCGATGTCCACTTGGCAAACAAAGGGAAACAGTGCACCCAAGACGATCAACATCTGTCCAGATAAAACCACCAGGGAACTCTGGATATCCTTCACGTCTCTAGGAAGATCGCTGGGGAACTCTGGATATCCTCTATTTTGCATCTGTGCAGCTATCGCATTAAACATGGGTAAAAATGTAATCATCTCAGCTACTGCAATTGATTTCAAGGCACTGATTTCTGCATAGACACCACCTACGGCCGCCTTGCGGAAGCAATCGTAAACTGCCGGCTTTTTACTCCTCGTCTTGACCGCGACGAAACGTTCGCTGTCAGGCGCGGCCTTGTAAATCGTGCGACATGAGTCGCAGAACAGGGCGAGCGCCAGCGAGTAGTCAACTTCGGAGAGCCCCACCTCGCGGGGCACGGGCGCCGCGAACCGGACCACGCAGCCGGTGAGAGGATTGAAGACACAAGCGGCGTGAGGAGGACTCCTGTCTGCCAGCACGAAGAAGCCGCGACTTGTACCAATGATGTAGTAATCCAGTAGCAACGGCAGTTTCTTGCGGAGGAAGCGGCCAGTGAGGGTGTTGAGCAAGACCCGCCTGCCGTCGCGCTGGAAGTCCTCGTCCAGGACGATCCACGCGCGCGGATGGAAGCGGGAGTCCCGGGTGTCGCTGCTGGGGTCGTCGGTGGTGGCGCGCCAGGTGGGGCAGACGCCACGGACAGACATGTAGTAGTCCAGGTCGTTGTTGGCGAGGAAGGAATCGGCGATGCGGCGGACGAGGTCGCCTGAGAGCGTGGACCAGCCTGCAGCCTCCATGGCCGGAACCGCGGACGAGGGTTCCGGACAACTCGGATCTTGCTTCACCCTTTTGGCCGGCAGAAGAATAGTGGAGGCCAAGGGTGTCGGAATCTCACTGGGCACGGCCGCCATTGCCGCACGGTCCAATTCTTGCAACATTAGCACAGCACTTCTAGTCGGGAAATCAAATGCCGTGATCCTCGCTGTAAAAACAGAAGATACAGATTTGTAAGGGAAACTGAAAAGCACACCAAATCGTATCAAGAAACGACGAACTTGAGCAGGATTTCGTTAGCCCAGTTCTTTTCAGCTTTTGATTCTCCAAAATCAGCTTTTGGGAAGCTTCCCACAGAATCAGCCGTCGAGTTCTTTTCTGTGATTGTGGTATGAGATTATGGGATGAGTTGTGTGCTGAAATGTCTGTAATGTCCCTGAACTGAAACTGAGAGCTGAATTGCTAACACTTAGTTGTTTCGAGCAATTTATCATGGAATATGAGCATTAAACCAATTTATGAATATCATAGATTGCTAAATATTACTACAATAAAGAAGGTTTCAAGTTTCCTTCACTATAACTTGTAATCACGGTAGCATTGAGCATTCACAGTACCAAATTTCATCCATCCATCTAGGAAAAAGCTAGCACCATCCATTCAGACATCAACCAAATCATCTACTCCTACCAAACAAACATACATTCATTCATCCATTCATCTATGCATCCATCCATTTAGGAGACAGAGCAGAGAGGAAACATACAGCCAGTTCATCCATTCATTCATCCATCTAGGAGACAGAGCAGAGGAGACAGAGAAGAGAAAGCTCACCTGCGGCAACGTCGGGCTTCGAGGTCAGTGGCCGGGGCGGAGCGGGGCGAGGCGGCTTCGGGCGTCGAGGCCAGCGACCGGGGCGGAGGGGGCGAGGCGGCGTCGGGCGTCGAGGCCGGGACGGGCTGTCGGGCGACGCGACGGCGGTGGCCCTGCAACCCTAGCGGCTAGCGCGAGCGCTAGTGGGGAAGTTGGGGGATCGAGCGATAGAGACGACGAGTCGTACGACTCGTTTGGTGCGGCCGGCCACCAGTGGCAGTTTCTTCGCAATTTGCCTCTCAAGTCTCAACCAGGGTACTCCCTTAAATCGAAACGTCTTGTTTTGTGGGAGCGCCCATGATCGGCAGAATCGAGGTTCCACATGATTTTGAGATAATTGCATCTATAGTCTTTGTAGTTGCAGGCGACGTCCAACTTAGTCCTGAAACTTACGTATTGCTTTAATACGGTCCTGATACATGAAAATACGTGATCAATACGGTTTTTAAGTTTTTTTCATGGTAATACTTGTCTCATTCATATCATAAAGATTAAAGTACAAGTCACGTAAGGATCGACATGACAAAACTGAAAAGATAGCAGAACATCTCTGAGCTTGACACCAACGCCCATCACCTGTCTCCGGCATCACGACAGCAGCCACCGAAGAAAAGAATGATGGATCACCTCCTCACCCGAGCTCGACGGGGCTCCATCGTTGATATGTAGCTTTGCGGACCTCCAAGGTGGCTCACCAAAAGTGAAGCTCTTACCGTTGAACGAATCAAACCGGGGCAACACTCCGGACACGCCATCAAACTCCAGATCTGGCACCTCACCGCGGCTAAGATGTCGCAGAAGGAAACCATACCTGCCATCCACGAACCACGAACCCAACACATGTTCCGTCTTCCAGATGTCGTCGACGCAGACCACAATCTGCATCCGCTTCTGGACTACCTCCCAAGCTCCGCGCCGACGCTGGAGCAAACGCCATCGCAACGGCGGAGCCTGAGGACACAGGTCCACCACGAGGATGCCTCCGCCGCCACGCCATCTTTACTTGAACAGACTGGTTTTCAAATCCATCCCCAACCATAGGACCGATGAACAGTAAAAACGATCCACACATGTGGATCCGGCGACCACCGTCACCACCGACGACCGACCAGCCGCCAGGGACAGGAGGAAAACATACGGTTTCATACTGGCAGAGTGGGGATTCGAACTCGCAATCTAATCTCTGGCCCATCAATGCACGAACTATCCACCAGGCCACGTCTGTGGTGTATATAAAATAGGGATGCATTCTCTATTATATGGATATCATTGTCTTTTAAAAATTTCGTGACTTTATAAAATGTTATGAGTTTTTTCTAAAAATACCGTTCATCGAATGATGTTAATGATTAAAAAATAAAAGTTCGCTTCAACAAAAAACGTCCTTGATTTTTTTTAAATATTCAAAACAATGTTTGGGAATAAAAAAAGAAGTTTACAATTTTCTTAAAAATGTTTACTGATTCAGAAAACATATTTATGAATTCAAAAAATGTCTCTCACAAACAAAAAATGTTTCCGAATTTCAAAACTTATTCCCGAATTTCAAGAAATGTTCGCCTGTGCAAAATAAAACTTGTTGATGACTTCCAAAAACATTTATGCAATTTCAGAAAATGTTCTTGAATTCTAAAAGGATCCATGAATTTGTAAAAAAATCATGAATTTAGAAAATGTTCTCAACTTCAAAATTATGGTGAACATTTTTTCAGTTGGGTGAACAAATTTTGAATTTGAATAATGTTTATTTATTTGAAAATAAGTTCATGAAATAAAACGTATTCGCAGTTTCAAAAAATATGTATGCAGTGAGTGCGGGCGGGGGGGGGGGTGCACACCAGGTCGCTCGCACCAAATAGGAGACCGCCAAAAAATGAGCACGAAATAATAAACACTGAAGACAACTGGGCCTGAGCTTTAAAACAAACGTACACATTGCGCCTGTTATTTTTAAGTAAAAAAACTATTTAGATCCTCAAAAAAAGAAGCAAGAAATTTTACTGCCTGAAAAGTTCCAAACATTTATGTATATGCATGTATAGTAGAGTAATATAACTGTGCAACATTTAATCAATATTAGTGCTTGCATGTGTGAGATACAAAAAAGATAAATACATAAAAAAAGACTTGTTGAACAAAAATTCATCGAAAACATTAACATTATTTTTTGAACACATGAACAAAATTTCAGAAACGGAAACATTTTTGAAAAGTTCTAATATTTTTGTATACTGTGGCCAGTATTTGAATTTTTCACAAATTTATTTTTATAAATTTAAAATAAAAAGAAAAGGAAGACAAGAAAAAAGAAACATTAAAACGAAATATTAAAGAAAATATTGTTCGAAACAATGTGCCATTTTTAGCATAGAGTGCATTTGCATCTTATTAGTATTATTTTTTTTTGCAGGGATTTGCACCTTATTAGTAGCGAATACTACTCCCTCCGTCCCAAAATATAAGCGCGTAAGCCAGCTTAATTCCCTAGCACGTGCGTACTCGAAAATGAAAAACTGTGAGTACTGTGGAAAGGACAACGCTATTTATATATTAAGCGTACAGCTCTGAAGAAAACAGAAAAAAGCATCCAGTGCGATGGCTAGCGTGCGGTTAGGCGGGAAGTTCGACCGCCGGTCGTGGGATCGAAACCTGCCTAAGCGCAGTTTCCTTTTTCGTATTTCCCACCCCACTGACTTATGGACCAGAAAGACGTGTCATACAGAAAACTATGAGATACGTACACAACATGTCACTAGTAGTAAAATTCCCATTCGACCCGGTTTGTGAGGGCCATTTGTCTCGATTCGCCCAGCGGTTAGGCGGGAAGTTTGACCCACCGGTCGTGGGCTCGAAACCTGCCTAAGCGCAGTTTCCTTTTTCGTATTTCCCACCCCACTGATTTATGGATCCAGAAAGACGTGTCATACAGAAAACTATGAGATACG
>NC_041385.1:777586194-777593112 GCF_002162155.2 Triticum dicoccoides
ACAGAAAACTACGAGATACGTACACAACATGTCATTAGTAGTAAAATCCCCATTCGACCCGGTTCGTGAGGGCCATTTGTCCCGGTTCACGAACCGGGACTAAAGGTCGTTACTAAAGCCCTGTCTCTTTAGTCCCGGTTCGCCCAGCGGTTAGGCGGGAAGTTCGACCCGCCGGTCGTGGGCTCGAAACCTGCCTAAGCGCAGTTTCCTTTTTTCTTATTTCCCGCCCCCACTGACATATGGGCCCAGGAAGACATGCTGACGTGTCATACAGGAAACTACTAGATACGTACACAACATGTCACTAGTATAAAAAAAACCATTCGACCCGGTTCACGAACCGGGACTAAAGGGTCGTTACTAAAGCCCTGTCCCTTTAGTCCCGGTTCGCCCAGTGGTTAGGCGGGAAGTTCGACCCGCCGGTCGTGGGCTCGAAACCTGCCTAAGCGCAGTTTCCTTTTTCTTATTTCCCGCCCCCACTGACATATGGGCCCAGGAAGACATGCTGACGTGTCATACAGGAAACTACTAGATACGTACACAACATGTCACTAGTAGAAAAAAACCCATTCGACCCGGTTCGTGAGGGCCATTTTTGTCCCGGTTCACGAACCGGGACTAAAGGGTCATTACTAAAGCCATGTCCTTTTAGTCCCGGTTCACCAGAAACTGGGACATATGGGGGCTCCACATGGCTGCTTGCCCAAGCAGGGGGGGCCTTTTGTCCCGGTTGGTGCCACCAACCGGGACCAAAAGGCTTCCATGCGTCAGCATTTCAGGTGCTGGTTTTTTTGTTTTTTTCTGAAGGGGGGAGGGGGGTGGGGGGGTTTGTAGGGTTAATTTACGGGTTTTGTATTGTGTTAGCTAGCTAATAGAGAGAAGTGTCCTCTCTTATCTCCGTGCTTGGTCGATGCTACATATAGAGAGGACTCGACACGCTAGCTAGCTAGTAAGCAAATGAAGGAAACTATTAAGTACAGAAGATTGTCATGAACATATACAGAAGTGATCGACCTCTCCTTTTCCGAGAGATTGGTCGAACAACAAATTTTCGTATATCTATCCGACACTACTGTCTAACATATGAACTCAACTTCCACATGCATGATGTGTTCTTACAATACCCTAACATATGAACTCAACTTCCACATGCATGATGGTATTCTCCGGCTTTACTGATGACGTGGTCAAGAAAGAATCCAGCCAATTCCTCTTGAATTGCTCGCATGAGATCTTGTGGTAGGAGTTCATTCCGCATCTCCCACATCTAATTTGAATAAGGGGGGTCAATACATATATATGAATGAAGCTCAACAGAAATGATGGTAATAAAATAAACTTGTGAATATTTTTACTTACGCACTTCATATTGTCTTTTAGAGTAGCCGCACCTATTCTTGGCTGTCGCGTTGTAGATGAACTCGCAGACATAGTATCCATAGTAATTATTCACGGCTTCCTGCACAAGCACTTTACGAGAAATAGAGGTCAATCAAACTGATAATGAAGCATTATAAATGGGCATTGATGAAAGTAGATAGAATCAACGGGAGATGCGTGGAACTAGTTAGCTAGTAGTACTTACTTTCGGGCATTTCCATCGCAGTTGCCGTGGCAGTACCGAAACTTGTGCGGTGAATACTTTCCAAACCCTGCAAGACAATAAAACAATTACTTGATATCATGAAATGAACAAAGTTGCCGATATGGTGCGATAATGATCGATTCAACTTACTTCTCGAGCATTTTAGACATGTCCGCATAGTCCTCAGGATCTTTTTGTCTCGAGTCTAAGACGTTTACTAGTCCCTGCTCAAGCTTAATCTCTAGGAGAATATAGTGGAACCTGCGCACGCATGCATAACTCATCAATTACATTAATTACTATAACCTCGAGTAATAATTAAGGGAAACCGAATATGCACAAGACAGTAACACTCACTTGAAGTTGTAAGGAAAGAGTATTGTATCTCTGTTTTGATTTATTACCAACGATCGTAGCAAGTTGTCCTCCGTTTCTTTGGCATGAAATGTAACCGTAAATTCATCTATGATATTTGTGTTAATGAAACCAATATCATACATTTCAGTTTTTCTGCATTCGACGATCATCGATCTGCATAATATAGTGAGGATAATTATATATACATGCAATGAAAGAGCTGAGCTATATATAGAGACTTAATGACAGAAGTAGTACTTACAGATAGTAGCAAGTGACCGTTAATTTATCGAAGGCATTTTGATTGAAAAACTGGAAGAACTCCTCAAATGGAACTCAATTCAACAAGGTCATGATGATCCTCTTTAACTTTCAGCGTCAAAGTATCGATTTTCTTCGTCCCAGACTTCCTGCAGGTTTCCATGTACCAATCATGAAATCTTCGCATCATCGTTGTTAGAGTAGTTCCATCTTTGACGAGAGGCTTCCTGTACTCGTATTTGAAATCGTCCACCTCCATTGTATCAAAATGTGCATCATCGGGCAGGCAATCTGCAGGATTGGTACCGGGCAAGATCCCCAGATGATTAGCGACGATATCACTAGACACCTTGAGCGGGGGGGGGGCACGATTTGTTCTCTTGTTCGCCGAGCTGGGGAATTTTTTCCCACTTCTTTGTTCTTGTAACCTTTTGTCACTGCAAGTACTTCCCGACCGCTTCGCTTCCTTATATGTCTTTTCAGTAATGCGTTCATAGTTGGTTTGCGGCGGAGACGGTGGTGGTCGCTGCAGGGCATCCAAAGTGCGCTTCGCTTTCACCGGGTCTATCTTCTCCTCCGGAGGTGGATGTCTCTTAGCTCTTCGTGTTTCGAAGTAGTCCTTCACTTGGGCTTGACAGATCTCCTCATTTTCCTGTTCGGTCATTGATGTCTACTACACAAGCTTCTTCTTGTAGACGTTGTTGGGCCTGCAAGTGCACAGGTTTGTAGGACAGTAGCAAATTTCCTCAAGTGGATGACCTAAGGTTTATCAATCCGTGGGAGGCGTAGGATGAAGATGGTCTCTCTCAAACAACCCTGCAACCAAATAACAAAGAGTCTCTTGTGTCCCCAACACACCAATACAATGGTAAATTGTATAGGTGCACTAGTTCGGCGAAGAGATGGTGATACAAGTGCAATATTGATAGTAGATAAAGGTATTTGTAACCTGAAATTATAAAAACAGCAAGGTAACGAATGGTAAAAGTAAGCGTAAACGGTATTGCAATGGTAAGAAACAAGGCCTAAGGTTCATACTTTCACTAGTGCAAGTTCTCTCAACAATAATAACATAGATAGATCATATAACAATCCCTCAACATGCAACAAAGAGTCACTCCAAAGCCACTAATAGCGAAGAACAAACGAAGAGATTATGGTAGGGTACGAAACCACCTCAAAGTTATTCTTTCGGATCAATCTATTAAAGAGTTCGTACTAGAATAACACCTTAAGACACAAATCAACCAAAACCCTAATGTCACCTAGATACTCCATTGTCACCTCAAGTATCCGTGGGCACGATTATACGATATGCATCACACAATCTCAGATTCATCTATTCAACCAACACAAAGTACTTCAAAGAGTGCCCCAAAGTTTCTACCGGAGAGTCAAGAACGTGTGCCAACCCCTATGCATAGGTTCATGGGCGGAACCCGCAAGTTGGTCACCAAAACATACATCAAGTGGCACATGATATCCCATTGTCACCACAGATAAGCACGGCAAGACATACATCAAGTGTTCTCATAAAAGACTCAATCCGATAAGATAACTTCAAAGGGGAAACTCAATTCATCACAAGAGAGTAGAGGGGGAGAAACATCATAAGATCCAACTATAATAGAAAAGCTCGGGATACATCAAGATAGTGCCATAGAGGGAACACGAGAGAGAACACGAGAAAGAGAGATCAAACACATAGCTACCGGTACATACCCTCAGCCTCGAGGGTGATCTACTCCCTCCTCGTCATGGATAGCACCGGGATGATGAAGATGGCCACCGGTGAAGGATCCCCCTCCGGTAGGGTGCCGGGAAGGGCTCCCGAGAGGTTTTTGGTGGCTACAGAGGCTTGCGGCGGCGGAACTCCCGATCTATCTTCGTCTTCGATGTTTTTAGGGTACGTACACTTATATAGGCGAAAGAAGTCGATCGGGAGGTGCTCGAGGGGCCCACCAGATAGGGGGGCGCGCCCAGTAGGGGGGGAGGGCGCCCCCCTATCTCCTGGCCTCCTCGAGGATCTTCTGACGTAAACTCCAAGTCTCCAGGATGATATTCTTCCCAAAAATAATGCTGCCGAAGGTTTCATTCCGTTTGGACTCCGTTTGATATTCCTTTTCTTCGAAATACTGAAACAGGCAATAAAACAACAATATGGGCTAGGACTCCGGTTAATAGGTTAGTCCCAAAAGTAATATAAAAGTGTATAATAAAGCCCATAATCATTCAAAACAGATAATAAAATAGCATGAATGCTTCATAAATTATAGATACGTTGGGGACGTATCAGTCATCATCTCGTATGGTAACTTCTCTGGAGTCTTGAGAGATGGACCGAATCTGTATTGCCTCCCACCTCTGGTTGTACTGCTAGACGTTGGAGCAGGCCGAGCGGCCGAGGCTGTCTTATTTCGTTGCTTACGAGGCGGAGGAGAAGGACTACGACGCGCCGGAGCAGCCGGAGCGGCGGCGGGTCTCTTCCGCCCTTGCTGACGAGACGGAGAAGGAGGAGGCTGGCTGGTCAGGCGCGTTGGCGCAGGCAGAGAAGGAGGCGGAGTGCCGCCACATGCCGGACAAGGAGGCGGAGTGCCCTGATCACTCGCCGGAGGAGGAGGCGGAGTGACCTGACTCGCTGGAGGAGGAGGAGGCGGCGGAGGCATCCAGTTCGGAAGGTTGATGAGCTCCTTCCGCCATAGGCATGGAGTGTTCAGAGCAGAATCTAGCCTAGTCTCCCGTTCACCGGTAGGGTGGTCAAGCACGAGGTCCTCAAATCCCTCCGTTATTTCGTCCACCATCACCCTAGCATATCCTTCTAGAATTGGACGACAGTGAAAAGTTGCGCCGGGTTCAGTAGGTCGAACAGAGCCGACAACCGCCTTGACTTTGTAGTTCTGCCATTGCGTCATAAGGTGGCAATCTTGAGACTCCATGATAGCATCCACGGGGTAGCTAGCAGGAGCCATGAAGACAGTCTCCAGCTGAAGCAGCTCGGTGGAAGCCACACTGCTTCTCCGCTGAGATGGTGGGGTAGCTTCGGGGGTAGCTTCGGCAGGTCGCTTGCTTCGAACTGCTTCTCGTTCCTCTAGCTTTTGTACCCTTGCGTGTAATTCCTGCAATTCGCTCTGCTCCACTTTCCTCCTCCTCTCTTGGGTTTTGTAACCACCTGCGTCCAGAAACCGAACCTTCCACGGAACGAAGCCTGGTGTGCCTCGTGTCCATCCAGGGTGCTCAGGATTCCCGAGGGCCATTGTGAGCTCGTCCTTCTCTCTATCTGGAATGAACCTCCCTTCTTGCGCTGCGGCGACATAGTCCCGACGCTTCGTGACGGGTATTCGTAGTTGCTCGCTCGTCCAAACGCACTTCCCTATTACAGGGTCCAAGGTTCTGCCAACTCCGAAGAACCAAGTCGGACGGTCTCGCCAGTTCAATGTCTCTGGTTCGACCCCTTTAGGAAGCAGGTCGTTCTCAGCCTTGGCCCACAACAGCCGGGCTTTGAGGTAGCCACCTGACCCCGTGCGATGGTGATGCTCCTTCTTCGTAGCATTTATCTTGTTTGTCGCTGACATCTTCTTACTCCTCTCCGATGTCTTGTTGGCCATAAATGTGTCCCATTGATCTCTGAGCTTCTCATACCGGCCGATGAATTCTGGTGTCTTTTTTTCTGACAAACTTTGCTTTCAGCTCATTCTTCCACCTCCTGAATAGATCTGCCATCTTCTTGAGAGCACATGACTTGATCAATGGCTCTATAACGGGATCCTCCTCTTCCGGTAGGGTGAAATTTACCTTCAGCGTATTCCAAAGATCCTCTTTCTATGTATCTTCGACAAAAGAAACTTAAAGCTCTTCCTTCTTAGGCTGATTCCATAGCTCGATGCCGATCGGGATCATGTCCCTAACAAGAACCCCGCACTGAGCAGTAAATTCGTCCTTGGTCCGGAGGGGTTCAACCGGTTGGCCATCGCGCGCGATTGCTATGATCATGAACCTTTCATCCGAGCGCACCTTTTTCTTCGGGCCTCGTCTCTTTACTGAAGTTGTGCTTGATCCGAAGGGCTAGAAAAAAGAAGAAAGATGGGAGTTAATATGTATAGATACCAAAACAATGAATGCATCAATTAGCTAGTCAGCACATGCTTAATTAATATATATATACTTGGCCAGACTCTGTTCGGTCACCGGAGCCATCATCACGGTCTCCTTCTTGCACCAACATTCGGTCACTAGAGCCATCATAATCATATCCTTCCTCCTCCGTTGTTCGATAAACGTAGCCTGCTTCATCCTCTCCTTCCAGACCATCGGTTTTGTTGAGATACGACATGACATCACCTCCGCCTGCGATTATGTCCCTCAACACCCGTTCTGCTTCCTCGTCTCGGCCGTGCTCCATAGTTTTTGCAAATATTATAACATGGAAATTATTATACAAACATGACAGATGGATATATTAGTGGCAAACATAGACCTAGCTATAGCTAATCTCAATAAGGAATTATATTAATTAGTTGCCTCGACACTTCTCTAGGGTTTGGGGTGGCCTCGGCAATGCTTCAAGGGTTCGGGGTGGCATCGACGACAACACTCTTTTAACTTGGTAAATTTGGGTGGCCTCAGCATCGCTTCTAGGGTCTAGTGTCAAAGGATTCAACAAAACTATGTCTTCATCATTAGGCAAAAGTAACCCTCGGCGATCCTCGACCCCTCGA
>NC_041385.1:777593845-777595342 GCF_002162155.2 Triticum dicoccoides
AAAATGTAACTTTTGCATATATGAACATATATACACAGAGAACATACATACATATATACATTTTTATAATAATGCAAAAAACAAATCATCATATATATGAACAAAAAATCTGGAAAAAAGAACAGGACATATAATCATATATACACACATACATATAATCACACATATACATATAATCTAAAAAAGCATACATCATCTATATATATGAACAAAAAGCATACATCATATATATATATATATATATATATATATATATATATATATATATATGAACAAAAAAAGCATATATCAACAAAATCTGCACAAGATAGGGGCCGCCGGAACGAACGGGTAGGGGTGACACGCATCGTCGGGGCAGGGCACTGGTGTGGGGCAGCACGTCAACGGTGAGCTCGGGGCAGGGCAGGGGCACGGGGCAGCGCGAACACGATGAGCTCGGGGTAGGGCAGGGGCGCGGTGGCGACGCAGACAGGGCAAGCTCGGGGCAGTGGCTGGGCGAGGGCGTCGACGACGGGGCAGCCGAGCGTTGAGCTCGGCATCGTCGGGGAGGCATCGGCGAGGGTGAAAGGCGATGAGGAGCGGGCGGCCACGACAGTGACGACGAAGAGGAGCGGCCTGGCAGCATCGGGGAGAATGGGAGCAGTTGGGGAAATTTTATTAAGTGTTGGCTTATATAGCCACACCTTTGGTCCCGGTTCGTGGCACCAACCGGGACGAATGCCACCCTTTGGTCCCGGTTCGTGCCACCAACCGGGACCAATGCCCCCCTTTGGTCCCGGTTCGTGCCACCAACCGGGACCATCCCGGTTGGTGGTACCAACCGGGACTAAAGGGGAAGCATTGGTCCCGGTTGGTGCGTCGAACCGGGACCAATGCTAACCTTTAGTCCCGATTGGTGGCACCAACCGGGACCAAAGGCTTGATGATGCCCGTGTCGCGGCCAAAAATTTAGTCCCACCTTGCTAGTTGAGAGGGGCTCAAAGTGGTTTATAAACCCCACTGCCGCTGCCCTCTCGAGCTCCTCTCCAATGGAGGCTTACAGGCCTAATATCTGGCACGTTGTGCCTGTGGGCCTACTGGGCCTGCTGCGGGCCTGAATCCTGGCCCATGGTTGGGTTTCTAGTCGTATTCAGGCCGTGGTGGCCGAGTAGGTGGCACTTTTTTTTAATTTTTTGTTTTCTTTTTTGCTTTATTTATTTTATTTTGTTTATACTTACATCAAAATACTTACTAGTTTTTCATGTAATTCTTTTTGCTTTTAGGTAATAAAAATTATAAACTTTCTGTTAGTGCCATTTGTTTTCCAATTTGAATAGTTTAAATTTGAATTTTTTTTTAAATTTGTGTGAACCACTAGTTTTTGAAATAACTTTACTATAAAATAGATTATTGAGTGATTCTTTTTCCTGCTATTTAATATTACTGTGTTTCATCATTATATTCAAAAACATATTTTGTTATTTTAGTTTCTAACAAAAAATTTCTTAAAGAAATTTC
>NC_041385.1:777595625-777608308 GCF_002162155.2 Triticum dicoccoides
TTGATAATTTTAGTTGCATAAATTTTATATAATTTTAGTTTCAATAATACTAGAGGTTTATAAAACTTTATTTTGTTTTTACTTATTTATTAAAGTTTATTTTGTTTCTACTTATTTATTTTCTTTTCTTTTTTGCTTTTTTCCTTATTTTATGAAAATTCTTTCTTTTTTGCTTTTTTTATTTTATTTTGTTTCTACTTACTGTTGCTATTTTTATTTATTTTATTAAAGTTTGTTTATTTTACTTTATCAAAGTTTATTTTGTTTCTAATTATTTATTTTCTTTTCTTTTTTGCTTTTTTAATTTATTTTATGAAAATTCTTTTTGCTTTTAATGTTCTACACGCAAAAGCCCTCTCCCCTGGCCGGTTCATTGGTCCCGGTTCGTGCCCTGAACCAGTTCTAAAGACCAACCTTTGGTCCTGGTTCAAGGTACCAACCGGGACCAATGGTGGTGGGCCAGGAGCGAGGCCCATTGGTCCCAGTTCATCCCACCAACCGGGACCAAAGGGGCCAGACGAACTGGGACCAATGCCCCCACGAGGCCCGGCAGGCCCCTGGCCTCACGAACCGGGACCAATGGGCCCATGGATCCCGGTTCATGACTGAACCGGGACTAATGGGCTTATCTGTCCTGAACGTATACCCTGTTTTCTACTAGTGTGTAGATTCAGGACTGTAGTTTCAACCTCAGGACTGTATTGATCACGAAGCAACCTGTGGTTGTATGGTTAGAGTGACTGTGGTATCTGTCGTGCTACTAAGTCTGATAGTAAGAATAGGGGGTACGTATGAGGAGGCGAGGCCCTAGCTACGACGAGGTTGTACACACGAGTTTACGAGTTCAGGCCCCTCTTGGAGGAGGTAAAAGCCCTACGTCTCGGTGCCTTGAGGCGGTCGACTGAAATATGGTGTGTGTGTGTGTTACAGGGGATGCGAACCCTTGTCCCGGAGGAGGGGGTGGCTTATATAGAGTACGCCAGGACCCCATCCCACCTTCGTTACAGGGGCTTCAATATACATTAAGACAGGGCGTTACTGATAACGCAAGCTATAAAGTGTATTTAATGACCTTTAAGACTACGGAGTGAACGCCTGACCGTTGCCATCCTAAGTGACTCCTGGTCTTCTGTACTCCGAGTGATTTCTTGTATGGTCAAATGACTTCGTATTGGTCGAGTGACATGGGGGTATCCGAGTGAGGTGATTGGTCGAGTGGATTGCACTCGCTGGCTTCAGTTGATATTCCCTTTGTGCTTTGAATGCCCTTACTTCTAAGGTAGTGACCTTGGGTGGGGTGTATAGGTCAGGCCTATGAACCTACCCTAGGTCTATGGCATCGTCAGTATCCCCAACCTATTAGTGTTCAAATCCTGGTGCTCGCATTTATTACTGGATTTATTTCAGAATTTCCGCGATGCACATTCAGTGGGAGGAGACGTTCCCGTCGATGACGAGGTGCCTAAGGTGACTTCGAAAATCTCAAGATGATATGCCGACTCAGTCTTTTGGAGGTGCTCATAGGGACAAGGTGTGTGTGTGTGTGCGTTTATAGGGGTGAGTGTATGCGCGTGTATATGAGCGCTTGTGTCTATACTGATGTTAAAAAAAGGACCATATTGATCACATATTTTCATGTACCGGGACCGTATTTAAGCAATACGCAAGTTCCAGGACCAAGTTAGACATCGCCTGCAACTACGAGGACTATAGATGCAATTATCTCCATGATTTTACATTGCACTACCGATTTCAGCGAATCTCAGATGATTTTGGACAATCAGATGAGTTCTTTTGATTTTTCAGACCATGATTGTTGGCCAGAAAGTGAGTACAGACCTCCCACCCCCTGTGCCGTCTCCCTGAGGCGACTCAGGCAGGCACCCCCATCGGCCGCCGCTTGACCCGGCCCACCTCCCCAGCCTCCACTACTCACCGCCGCCAGCAAACAACGTCGGGCAAATCCCATCCGTGGCTGGTGGCGGCGGGATCTCCTCTCACCTGTGACTCAAGTCCACCGCCACACCCACCGTGATGCCCCTCTTCACCGGCCTCAAAGCTCGATGGATCCGGTAGCAGGCATCCTCCATGCTGCTGCTGTGGCTTCCCTGCTGCGGATCTGGCCGTTCCGCTCAGCATCCGCCCCTCTGCACCCTCCCACGTGCCGTCCAGTCGGCGCCTTGCCCCATCAGATCTGGCCGGTGCTTGACTCTGTTGACCTACGCGTGCCGTAGCCGCGGGCTTCCAGCACCCTTGATTGGCTGCCTCGGCGGCGGTTCCACCCGCCGTTGTCTGCTGGGCTGGGTGCATTGCCCCCTGCTCCCATGCTCTTGCACCGGATTCCGTCACCTCCCGCCCTCAAGCTCGCTCGTGGACAGCTTGCTGAATGCGCGCTCTGCATCCCGCCTCCCGCAGATCCGACTGCCGCGTCTCTCACTTCCATCGCCCCACCCCGTTCTTTGTCGTCGTGCTCCTTTGCGTGCTTGCCAAACGAAGGTGGCGTCGTGGCTCCTTCTCCTTGGAGCCCTCCATCTCCCAGTTCCCCCGGTGGGCTGCCGCTGTCTCATAGCCTTTCCTGCTAGGGGCGCCGCACCGGTGGTCCTCACTAGTGTATCTTGGCGTCAAGGGTGCCTGCTGGTGTCTCTGCAGGACGGATTCACCTGGATCTGGGGCGTCCAATTTCAGCGCTGGATCGCGCTATTGGCAGCTGCTCTGCGTCTCGTCGCATGGAGGGTGTGACCGGAGTTTCGGAGAAATCTATGGTCGGCCGGCTGCTGCTGGCTGAGACAGTGGTGACGCTTCCCATCATTTCCATCGTGATGGCGTTGTCTTCATCCCCCGGGCTTGTGGTGTTTTGGGTGTGCTCTGTGGCATTCTATGCTTGGTCATGTCCTTCGACTATGCCGGTGGCACACATGCGCCATGGCATCGTCGGTGTGACCGTTCGAATGTACCCCATGACACAGGTGGTGTCGCGGCGTTGTGCAATCTTGGTTGCCCGGTACTTTTCGATTGCGTCGACGGTGCAGTCATGGTTTAGTCTCGGCTCGCTGCTGCAGCTCGAGCGCCCGTGGTGCCTCTTTGTTGTGTTGTTTTGGGTGTGCTTTTGTGGATTTCTATGCTTGGCGATGCCCTTTGACTACGCGGGTGGCACATAGGTGCCGTGGCGTCGTCTCGGCCCGGGGTGATCGTTCGAATGTACCCCATGACACAGGTGGTGTCTGCGGTGTTGTGCAGTCTTGGTTGCGCGGTGCTTTTCGATTGCGTCGATGGTACAATGTCATGGTTTAGTCTCGGTTCGCCGCTGCAGTTCGAGCGTCCGTGGTGCCTGTCGGTGTCAAAACCGTTGGATCTCGGGTAGGGGGTCCCGAACTGTGCGTCTAAGGCTAATGGTAACAAAGACTGGGGACACGATGTTTACCCAGGTTCGGGCCCTCTCGATGGAGGTAATACCCTACTTCCTGCTTGATTGATCTTGATGATATGAGTATTACAAGAGTTGATCTACCACGAGATCGTAGAGGCTAAACCCTAGAAGCTAGCCTATGATATGATTGTTGTCATGTCCTACGGACTAAACCCTCCGGTTTATATAGACACCGGAGGGGGCTAGGGTTACACATAGTCGGTTACAGAGAAGGAGATCTACATCTGTATCGGCAAGCTTGCCTTCCACGCCAAGGAGAGTCCCATCAGGACACGGGATGAAGTCTTCAATCTTGTACCTTCATAGTCCAACAGTCCAGCCAAAGTATATAGTCTGGCTATCTGGATACCCCCTTATCCAGGACTCCCTCAGTAGCCCCTGAACTAGGCTTCAATGACGATGAGTCCGATACGTAGATTGTCTTCGGCATTGCAAGGCGGGTTCCATCTCCGAATAATCCAAGATAAATTCCGAACACAAGGACCGTGTCCGGCTCTGCGAGACAAATTTCATATACCACCGTAGAGAGAATAATAAACCACGAATGTAATCTGCTGACAACTCTTTGTAGTGTGACATCACGCCACTGCCCGGCCCTTATTCGAACCGCTTTTCACAACCAGCTCCCGCACACATCGTGAGGTGGTTTCTTCGACACGTCTTATCAAAGCAGAGATCGTGTCCCCTTATCACGGGATCTCCATCAATACGGGTATGGGTAACCCAACCAGCGCCATCAATCGAGGCGCTTGGAAAATAAGTGATTTCGAGAGGCAAGTGGGGAGGCGCATATTCTGCACCGTCTTTATAAAGGGACAAGGATCTCCCGTTTTCACCCACGCCTTCTTCCTCATTTGCTCATCCGTTCTCGCACTCTGGAGCCCCAGCGCCCAAGTTCTCACCATCTCCGTAGGACGGCAGCATGTCCGGAGCGAGAGGCAAGTGGATGACCTCCTTTGTCACAGAGGAGGACATTACCAAGCTTCGAGCGGCCGGACACCTCGCCGAGAACATCGCGCACAGGCTTCTGGCAGAGGGACAGATCACCCCACCCCAAAGTCTTGGGAGAGAGTAGTATTTCTCCCTCATTTCGTCCGCGGACTAGGATTTCCACTCCACCCATTTGTCTGCGGGCTCATGTATTACTACGGGCTAGATTTTCATGATCTAGCCCCGAATTTCGTCCTCAACATCTCAGCGTTCATCATCGTGTGCGAGGCCTTCCTCCGCATCAAGCCCCACTTCGGACTGTGGTTGCAAATCTTCTGCGTGAAGCCAAAGATCGTGAGCGGCCAACGGGCGGAGTGCGGAGGCGCCATGGTGGGCAGAATGCCCAATGTTACATGGCTTGACGGCTCCTTCGTGGAGACTATGAAAGGGTGGCAATCAGGGTGGTTCTATATCACCGAGCCGCGTGACACCAACTGGGTGGCGGCCCCCAAATTCAGATCCGGAATCCCCATGCGGCTCACTTCTTGGGAAAAGAAGGGCCTGGCCTGGGGTGAACCCACGGAGCTGACCGGACTCGAGACCTGCATCAAAAGTATGAGGGATAAGAAGATCAAGCTTGTCAATGTGGTCCAGGTTATGCTCGTCCGCGGGATTCTCCTGTGTCAAAGACGGGCGTTTGATATGTGGGAGTTCGATCCGGCCGAACACCAGATGCTGCTGGAGCTCTTTGACATGACACACAAAGAAATTCTAGAAGGTGTTGTTCAAGACCGGCGAAGTTCCTCTTCCCCTTTCCGAGGACCGTGGGCTCAGCGCAACGCGCCTCGCCAATCCGGTAAGCCCTCTGATTATCACAAGATGTTCATTTCCCAGTATATTTGTGGGAGGATTTTTGAGTCACCATGCTAACCAAACAGGATTGGGTGGAGTCGGCGGAGCGGATTGACTGTCCGGCTCCGCTGCCTGAGGATCCGGCAGACGCACTCCTGATGGAGATGCTGGTTCCGGCGCCTTACAAGGTGCCGGAGAAAAAGGTTGAAAAGAAGGCCACGAGGACCCGGAAGGGTATTCGGCGCGAGGCCGCACCATACGCCTTGCCAGAAGATGACGAGGCGCACTCCTCCCACGAAGGGGAGGGGAGAAAGAGGAAGGAAGCCCCAATCGAGGGGGCTGAAGGGTCCAAGAAGGCGGCCGCGGGGACTAGAAAAGGTCTCCGACGCAGGGCCGTGATAGACTCATCATCCGAGGATGACGAGGAGGATTCCCCCCACGGAGACGGGGGAAAGCATGAGGAAATGCCTCCTCCCCGCATTGGGGAGGAGAAGAAAAGGAAGGCTGCCCCGTCGGGGGAGGCCGGGATGCTGAAGAAGGGAAAGGCGTCCCTTCCAGATCACTCTACTACCGCCGCTTACAGCGACGAGGAGTGGCTGCCCAGGGGCAAGCCCCGGGCGAGGTCGTAAGTATCCGCATTCTGTAAATACTTTTTCGTGCGACTTTGACCTCATGGTTTGTAATGACGCCGAACACGTATATGCAGTGCAGTCCGGCCGGGTCCAATCTCGAGGTGTCCTCTTCGGAGGAGTCTCTGGGCGAGTCAGAGATGAATTCACTCCCGACGGCCACCTCCCCACGACCTGCGGATGACACCGAGGTGTTGTCCCGAAGGATACCAGAGCAGGAGGCGACGGTTCCGGAGACGCCCCAAGGCAAAATCCCAGACACTCGGCGCATGGGGGGCAAGACCCCCATGGGTTATGCTGATGGGAGCCACAGCAAGTCTGGCTCCCAGCCAGTTACTGCGTCGGAGCCTCCAAAGGTGCCGGATTCTAGTAGGCAGCCCCTGGCGAAAGAGGGCGAGCCGGCCGTGCCGATGGCCTCCGCCCAGCCGGAGGCATCAGATCATTTGTTGGAAGTGCTTCCAGGTGCTTCCATTGATGATGAGCACCATACTCTTATGAGTACGGTGATGGAGAAGGTTTGGTCCGCGAAAAGCGGATTGACCGAAGCCTGCACCAGCCTCCTAACAGGCTTTGAGGTGAGTAATGAAAAAGTGTGAGAAAATATCACCCAATAGACAGTAGCCCCTAATACTTTGTTTGGTGTTCGGAAAGAAAAGCCAGACGGAGGGTCAACTAAAAAACCACAGGAATCTAATAGTACCTGTCTATGTTAACAAGCAGGCATTGTTGTTGACCGCCGCTGCGCGCATGGCTGAGGTTGCCGGACTGAAGCGCGACCTGGGGCGGGTCGAAGAAGAGCTCGACCTCATGAAGAGGCAGCTCGAGGACAACAAAGGTAAGTGAAACCCCGTCCGTGTGTTATATAGAGGAAAAAATTGATGATGCTAACAAAAAGCATCATGATTTTAAATAGGGACCATGACCGAAGTGGCGGCCCTGAAGAAAGCGTTATCCGCGGCTGAAGCCAAGGCGGCTACGGAGCGCACCGAGCGCGAAAAGCAAGATGCTCGGGTGGGAGAGGTACAGCAAGAGCTCCAGGAGCTCGGCAAGAAGTTCGAGTCCTTGGAGCATGACTTCAAGACGCAGGAATCTGAGCTTGCGAAGGTCCTCCAGAGCGCGACAGACGCCAAGGCCGAAGCCCAAAAGGCCCTCCAGGAAATTCAGGTGGCCAAGAAGATAGCGGAGGGTAAGGCATTTTTTATGCAAAGCAAGCATGTGGAGGAGTAATTTCTTTTACTTACACGAATTTGGAGCTCTCCAGGGGCATTCGCAGATCTGCCACGCAGCATTTTGGATGCCGCGGAGTTCTATCGTGCTGAAGAGGGGAGCTCAACGGAGAAGCTGTTCTGGTCATGGAAGCAATTGGTGACCAACTGTAGCGATTGGTCGAACTCCACAATGTGGCTGAACTGGCCATGAAGGACCTCATAGTCCGGATGTGGCCTGGCGAGCCCCTACCCGGAAGCTACTTTGGCCTGGTAAAGCGGATGGTGCATGCCTGTCCACGGCTAGAAGTTATCAAGCAGTCCGTCTGTATTGAGGGTGCCCGACGGGCCTTTGCCCGTGCGAAGATGCATTGGGCCAAAATGGATGCTGAGAAGCTCGTGAAGGATGGACCCCCAGAGGATAAGGAGCATGCTACCCCGAAAAATATTATGATGGCGTTATGAAAGGCGCTCATCTTGTGGCAAATGAATGTGCCAAGAACATAATTTTTGAGTGAATGTACTCATGTTGTCTTTGTAATATGAGAACGAGTTTGTTTGTGCTATATAACGCTTTGTTTGATTTAAAATATTACCTTCTCTGCGGCCGTTTATCAAAATCTGAAAGTAGGCCAGTCGTCGGCTTCTGCCCCCTTGTAACTAGTACCGGGGTGTTCATGGAAAACCCAAACACTCTTTATCCAAATTGTTGGTCCTTTAAGGAGGTGTTTAGCGCAGCGAACAGGGCAATCAGACTATTCGTCTTTATAACTCTCACTTGGTCATAGAAGTCTATAATTTTAAATTTCGGTGAAGCCCCTAGTATTCGGAAGGCCGAATTGGGGCGCTATACACGCCTAAATCGGGCAAGGCCGATTCCTCGCTTTAAGCAGAAAAAATCTTTAAGGATTTAGTACCTCGCGAACAGCGACCAGCTCTCGCCGCATCATGACGGTCAGTTTTCGACTTTCTCTACTGAGGTGCTCGTCCGGAAGAACCGGGACACAATCGCAGTAGTTCTCCCTGCGCTACCTTAGCTGATATAACGGAACGTAAGGTACCAAAACAAGGGAGCCAGGCTAACCCAACTATTGACCCAAGACATGATTCGGAGCTGATGCATATAATGCTATAAGTTCAGGGTGCCACACTGTCGAAAGTGTTCAGACTTTTATTGCCATATGATGGGGCTCAATAGGAAGCCCCTGGCGTACGGATCGTACCGAAGCGTTCGGATCCAACATTGAATAAATATTCAAGGGAAAAATATGAAGATAGTAATAAGAATCTGACGTTGTATACTATTTCCCATTGTTATTTGGATAACGCGGCAAGGCATATGTGTACAATTAATGCATTAAGCAGAGAAAAATAGGACTATTTGACATGTCCTATCCAAGGGCAGGCTGCATGTGGGTATGTAAAAACAGGTATAATGATCATTGGAAGAGACCACCTGGGTATTCCCTTGTGTGCAAAGCCTCATGCCTCCTTGGTGTTCCCCTCAGTGATGAGTCCGATAGTCCGGTTCTATGAAGGGGCTTCCCGAAAGTGGGGTCCTGAAAAGAAAGGAAGTTGAAGGATGTGTGGGCCTTGTGGGGGCTGAACCGCACTGTGAGCTGCATCGTCGACTTGCCTCCGCATATGCCCATGGTATTTTGCATGCGTAGTTGTGTACGCGTGGCACAAGTACCTCCTCAGTGGGGCTATTGCGGAGGCTGAATTGCTAATCGAGGTCTTGGCGCGCTTGACCATCCTGCTGCGGGGTGCTCCAGACTCACTTGACGACGTTCGGGGTTGTCATTGCCGAATTGGCTATTTGTCGAAGGAGGCTACTTTGTACTTCTGCCGCGAGGGCCGCAGTGTGCTCTTCTGCACGGAAGGAGCGATCTGTGTTTTCATTGACCGTGATAACCCCGCGAGGTCCTGGCATCTTGAGCTTAAGGTATGCATAGTGAGGCACCATGTTGAATCGAGCAAACGTGGTTCGTCCAAGTAGTGCATGATAGCCACTACGGAAAGGGACGATGTCGAAGATTAACTCCTCGCTTTGGAAGTTATCCGGATATCCGAAGACCACTTCCAGTGTTATTGAGCCCGTACAGCGGGCCTCTACCCCTGGAATTACACCCTTGAAGGTGGTTTTGGTGGGTTTGATCCGTGACGGATCGATGCCCATTTTCCGCATTGTGTCCCGATAAAGCAGGTTTAGACTGCTACCACTGTCCATGAGGACTCGCGTGAGGTGGAATCCGTCGATGATTGGGTCAAGGACCAATGCGGCTGAGCCGCCGTGACGGATGCTGGTAGGATGGTCCCTACGATCAAATGTGATCGGACAGGATGACCATGGGTTGAACTTTGGGGCGTCGGGCTCCATCGCATAGACGTCCCGCAGTGCACGCTTTCGTTCCCTCTTGGGAATGTGTGTGGCATAGATCATGTTTACCGTTTTCACCTGGGGGTGGGGGATTTCTTTTGTCCCCCAGTGTTCGGACGCCGGGGCTCCTCGTCATCATCGCTGTGCAGCCCCTTGTCCTTGTTCTCGGCATTTATCTTGCCGGCCTGTTTGAACACCCAGCAATCTCTGTTAGTGTGATTGGCTGGTTTATCGGGGGTGCCGTGAATCTGGCACGAGAGGTCAAGTATGCGGTCCAGACTGGACGATCCCGGATTGTTTCTCTTAAATGGCTTCTTCCACTAACTGGATTTGGAGTTGTTGAATCCGGCATTGACTGCCGTATCTTTGGCATTGTCGCCATTGTTCCGATGCTTATGTCTATTGCGTCGTGGCTTTCCGTTACTGTCGCGGATATCTGAAGTGCCAGAGTTTCCTGGTGTGGTGTTGCTATGAGCCAGCCAGCTGTCCTCGCCCGCGCAAAAGCGGGTCATTGGTGTCGTGAGGGCCGCCATGGACTTCTGTTTTTCTTGGCCGAGGTGTCGGGCAAGCCACTCATCGCGGATATTGTGCTTAAAGGCTGCCAGGGCCTCAGCGTCCGGACAGTCGACAATTTGGTTCTTTTTAGTTAGGAACCGAGTCCAGAATTTTCTGGCTGACTCTCCGGGCTGTTGGGTAATGTGACTTAAGTCATCAGCATCCGGTGGTCGCACATAGGTGCCCTGGAAGTTATCGAGGAATGCGTCCTCAAGATTTTCCCAACTGCCAATGGAGTTTGCTGGCAGGCTATTCATCCAATGTCTGGCTGGCCCTTTAAACTTGAGTGGGAGATACTTGATAGCATGTAGGTCATCGCTGCGAGCCATGTGAATGTGGAGAAGGAAATCTTTGATCCACACCGCGGGGTCTATTGTACCATCGTATGACTCGATGTTGACAGGTTTAAACCCTTATGGGAATTCATGTTCCATTACTTCATCAGTGAAGCAGAGGGGGTGTGCGGCGCCTCTGTGCCGAGCTATGTCACGACGCAGTCCGGCTAGGTCTGGTCGGTCATGTTCGGCCGGCCGGATTTATTATTAGTGTATCCGGCATGACGATCATCGTCATGTGTTGTGGCGCGCGCTCGTGATCCGTAGATCGATCTTGGTTGTCCTGCGTTGTTTTCCAAAGTTTCTCGAAGGTCATGTGTTTTGCCCCTCGCCGTAGTGAACCTGCGTGGGGGTGCGGGCTGGTACGTCGTTTTATCCCGGCCATGAGGTGGCCGATCAGCCTCATCTTGTGCTGGTAGTTCAGGATCTTTGGCCTCTTCTTCTAGCGGTTTGTGTTTTGGGTATCCCCTAATGGGGGGCTCGAGTCCGTATTCCTTGGCCGCCAGGACTTCGGTCCATCTATCTGTGAGCAGATCTTGATCAGCTTGGAGCTGCTGCTGCTTCTTTTTCAGGCTTCTTGCAGTGGCTATAAGCCGGCGCTTGAAGCGCTCCTGCTCTATGGGATCCTCCGGTACGCCGAATTCATCGTCACCGAGGCTCACCTCGTCTTCGGAGGGGGCATATAATTATCGTCCTCCAAGTACCATCCGCCGCCTGTTCATCTGGGCTGACCTGCCCGTGTTCTTGTTTGGCCTGCTCGAAGGTAGGCTGATCAGGATTGTATCCCTCTTCGGCGTCATCTGGATTATTTTCTTCTCCAGTGCCGGTGTTGCTGTGGTGGGGTGTGGAGCGGCGCCAATGACGCCCATGCTTTGATTTCTTCCCTGAGGGGTTATCTCTTGTTGCCTCATCGCCATTGTCTTCGTTGGGAGTATCCACCATATATATATCATATGAAGAGGTGGCAGTCCAGCGCCCTGTGGGCGGTGGTTCCTGTTCTTCTCCCGCATCATCGTCTATACCGTCGATGTCTTCGGAGCCGAAGTTAAGCACGTCGGTCAAATCATCAACCGTGGCTATGAAGTGGGTGGTGGGTGGGTGACGAATTTCTTCGTTGCCTGCTTCTCACTCGAGCCGAACATAGTTCGGCCAGGAATCTCCTGACAGAGAGAGAGACCTTAATGATTTTAGCACATCGCCAAAGAGGGAGTGCTGGAATATATCCGCGGCGGTGAATTCCATGACGTGAGCCCAATCAGATTTGATGGGCATGGATGCACGCGGTCCAGGACCTGCGACGGAAGATAAGTCCGGGGGTCCGGAGACACAGATCTCCTTAGGAGCGGAGTCTGTGTTCGGCTCCAACGCCGATGAGTGTGCGGCCTCCGGGGCGGGGTCCATCCACCCGTCCTCGGAAGGCACGACCTGCTCTAGAACGAAGTCCGGAGCTGTAGCAGGCGCGACGTTCTGAATACTGTCCGAGGGCAGATCTAGGTCATGCACGTCGTGATCGTTTGACGCTCCTGACATGGGCCCGAATCCGTCGAAGATCAAGTCTCCGCGGATGTCGGCAATGTAGCTTAGGTTTCCAAACCTGACCTGATGGCCAGGGGTGTAGCTGTCAATCTGCTCCAGATGGCCAAGCGAGTTGGCCCGCAGTGCAAAGTCGCCGAACACGAAGATCTGTCCGGGGAGAAAAGTCTCACCCAGGACGGCGTTGTTGAAGGTAGGAGAAACCATCGAGCCTTACAGCGACGACACAGAGGAACTCTCAATGAAAGCACCAATGTCGGTGTCAAAACCGGCGGATCTCGGATAGGGGGTCTCGAACTGTGCGTCTAAGGCTAGTGGTAACAGGAGACTGGGGACACGATGTTTACCCAGGTTCGGGCCCTCTCGATGGAGGTAATACCCTACTTCCTGCTTGATTGATCCTGATGATATGAGTATTACAAGAGTTGATCTACCACGAGATCGTAGAGGCTAAACCCTAGAAGCTAGCCTATGGTATGATTGTTGTCGTGTCCTATGGACTAAACCCTCCGGTTTAATTAGACACCGGAGGGGGCTAGGGTTACACATAGTCGGTTACAGAGAAGGAGATCTACATCTGTATCGCCAAGCTTGCCTTCCACGCCAAGGAGAGTCCCATCCGGACACGGGACGAAGTCTTCAATCTTGTACCTTCATATTCCAACAGTCCGGCCAAAGTATATAGTCCGGCTGTCCGGATACCCCCTTATCCAGGACTCCCTCAGTGCCCCTGATTGTGTTGTACCCCCCTCGCCATGTATTGTCTGTGCGTTGTTTTTGCTTTATTTCTCCTTCCTTGCCCTGTACTTCTGGTTCACTTGAACCCTACCTTGTATT
>NC_041385.1:777608611-777618732 GCF_002162155.2 Triticum dicoccoides
AAGAACTGGGCCCTAGAGAGGAACTCGACTAGAGCGGCAGTCGAGGTGGGAGAGAGAGAGAAAGAGAGAGAGAGAGAGAGAGGACGGGGGGAGAAGCCGATCAGCAGGAGCACACCCCGTCTCGTCGAATTGATGAATGTCGTGCGCCCAATTGATGCACAGAGTTCGAAAAGGCTGAAGCGAAAAATATCAAGGTCATATATTAAATATCACACATTCATTAAAAACAAAGCCATAAGGAAAGATAAAATTACATTCAGATATTTGGGGCGGCGAAACATTCTTCCTCCTGTCTTAATTGGTGGTGCGTCGTTGGCATAACTCCAAGCTGCCTCTGGGCCTCTACCTCAGCAGAGCAGACTTTGTTAAACTGAAAAGCCCATAGAAGCAACGACCGGAAAGTCGTCAATGCAAACTAGAAAACGTTGGGTGGATCCTAGAAGACAGAGACTCGACTCCACATGCACTCCGTCGGTGATAAACATACCAACGAAACAGAAAAATAGCGAGGAGAACAATTTTCTTAGATAGGGACATCGCCACCCTCAAACCGGACTCAAAGAGTCCTACAGAAAACCTAGAAAAAAAAATCACCAAACCCATCCAAGACGATGCCGCGACATCCTCTTCTCTAGTGTCCTAGTCAGGTCAGCCGGCCGTTGAAGATCACCGTGCTGGATCACCGACGCCGCTGTCAAGCATTGCCTGTCAAGAGCCACAACTCAACCACACATCACCGTTGTTCGTCCTGCCGAGAAATTCGTTGAGTATATATGGAAAAAAAATTACTTTTAGATATTTTCTAATTTATATATAAATATTCATGCTTCCGGGGAACATTTATATAAGTTTTGCCTCTGGTCCATTTTAGTCTGCATATAAGTTTTGTCTGAAGTGAGACTTATATGCAGACTAAAATGACGAACAAATCTTATATACGGACTAAAAAGAAAGTCATAAGTATGTCCATCTAACCATCGGTAAATTGTTCAAGAAAAATACTCATGCACGTTTAAGTTAGTTTTTCAAATTTGAAAACTAGCCTTTTGTGATTTTTTTATTATCTCTGACTCATCCTTGATAATTTTAACTTTGGCCTTTTTCATGCTCAAAAAAAAAGAAAACTTTGACCTTTTTCAAACCGAAGGGTTGCGCGGTTCGGTGGGGATGTGACGCGTGCTGCATGCAGCTGCTCCTGCTGGCGTGGGGCGCGTGAGTTTTTCAACAACTGGCATTCATCGTTACTCCCTTCGTTGCTAAGTTTTCTAAAATTAGCAAAACGCGTGAATTTATACTCTAAAATATGTCTACATACATTCATACATAACCAATATTGAAATCTTAGAAAAAACTTATATTTCGAAACGGAGGCACCTTTTTCTCCTCCCCCTCTTCCGTTCCATTTGAACACTCCCCTCCGATTTACCTCATCTCATGTCCTCCCTCGGCCGCCGCTCTTGCTCTGTTCCTCCGTAGATAGATCTGGTAACCATCGAATCCTTGCTCTAGTCTGTTCATTTCTTTATGCAGCTGTTGTTTCATTCAGTCTCCTTCACGCTGCATCTTCCCTTGTTTTTTTGCAGGCCATCTATAAGGACAGGTGCGCTCATGTCGCAGGAACCGGAGCGTGCGGCGATGGCGGCCGCGTCCGGCGAGCTTCCGCCTGCTGCTACAAGGGAGAAGAAAGATCCGGGTTTTGCAGAATCCTCTCCGGCGGTCCCGGCCATGGCGGCCGAAGATGGGTGGTCCACGCTTCCGGGCGACCTCGTCCGCCGCATCGCCGACTCCTTCCTCGACGACAACGACCTCGACTGGTACATGGACTACCGCGCCGTCTGCACCGGCTGGCGCGCCGCCACCGACGACCCCCGCTTTCGCTCGAGCCGGTGGATCGTCCTCGACGAGGCCTGCCAGAGCCAAGGGAATCTGCTCCTGTTGAACACCCACACCGGCCGCTTCCTCCGCAAGAATCTTCTGCAGGTCGGCGACTACCACGTCGTGGCCACCACTCTCGACGGCTACTTCGTTCTCGCAGAAAAAACCGCTCCTCACGCCGCCCGCGTCCTCAACCCTCTTACTGGCGCCGTGATCCGTTTCGCGGCGCCCGTGCCCCCCGATGTGGGAATTGCTGATGTCATTTCCCCCCACGGCTCTTCGCTCCGGCTCGCCGTGTTCTCCGACTCATCTCGCAAGGCTTACTCGGCGGCTCCTCACAATAACAGTTTCGTCAGATACAACCATAACCAGCCATCAGATTACGATTTCTACCGGAAGGCGGTCGTGGGTGGTGTCTACGCAAGCTTTTCTGAAGCATCCGTTGTTCGTGAGATGATTATTTGCTTAGGCAAATTGCTGCCGGTTAATCTTGCTCCTGTGACCGAGGTTTTCTCCCTTGATCTTCCTGGGCATGGGTACGGCATGCGGTGTTTCCTAGTGGATTTGCATGGGCATATATGTATCGTCATGAAGATCTTGAATCCACAGGGAGTCTTGGCTCTCTTTGCTTACCAATTTGACACCGAGACAGGTATCCTCTGGCGTCTGAAGACCACAGACAGATATGCGATCTTCATCGGAGACCACAGGTGCTTCTCCGTCGATGTTGATGAGTTCCCAGGAACTGAGCCAGACTGTGTGTACTACATTCAACATTTGGGTTCGTCCGCTCATATCAGCAAGTGCAACATCAAGGACAACAAAATAGAGAGGATCTCTGAAGCTGCAGATTTTGTGAAGCAGGACAACAAGTTTGTCCTGGTCGCTGACCGTCCTTACACCATCATCCACCTTCTCGCCAGCTACACCATCAACAACCCGGATTCTCAACTGGCCTTGCAACAGATTCCATAAGGCATCGGCAGATCGGGTAGTGATTTCGGTCCGACAAGAAGGCTATGCATTTGCTAAGTAATGCTTCTTGTTTCCCTTCTAGTCTTTCGTTTAGTTATTATGGTTATCATGCCTTGCCTGGTTAAGAGTAAGAAACAGGTAGATTCTATGTTAGATCACCTTTAGTGGAAGTGTAGTTTGATGTCTTAATTGGTACTATTTGGTATCAACCTAATGCGACATCTATTATATATCGTGCTTGATGGATGCTATCTTATTTAGATGTGTCCACTAGTTCTTCTCTTGTATTACTACTTCCTAGCAAATGCAATGTGGTGCTTAATTTCTGGTAGTAGTAAATGTTGGCCCAATGTTTGTCAACTTCTGGATTTTGCTCTTTCAATGGAACCATCTTTGCAATTTCATGTACTGTACAAGAAATGGTGTTAGATTTGCTTACTGACGGTTTGTCGAGCTGCTGTACAATGTGGCCTGGGCATACAACTGGGTGTGAAAGGAATCTTTCATCTATTTTTGTAATGCTCTAATACGTCTATGCTTGAGTCCCTTGAACTAATTGCATTTGTACGTAGTTTGTTCGTTGCATTTATGGGCATTACTAAAGAAACACAATCTGCAGCATGAATGTTGTTATTAAAGATGTTCTCTGCTTATAAATATTTGTCACGCAGTTGGCCATTGCTGTTTCTACAAGGGTATTGTAGATTCTGTATCTTTTTTGTACTACATTTACATAGATTTTATCCTGTTTAGACAATGCGTGTGTCCACCTGATCACCGAATCAGAGAAGTAGATCGGCTATCAGGAGCTCAAAATGTCCTTGTACTGCTGCAACAGTAAGCAGAGAACAGATGTTGGAAGTATCATAGGCTAGTGGATGAACTACTCTGAAACATCAGTTCTAACCATACCTTGTATGATTTCTTCTTCATCTAGAACTGCAGCGCCATCGGTTTGTTGTCAGAGAACGATGTGTTTAGGCGTTTCTTAGTTGTAGCTGCAGTTGATGGGTCAATCATTCAGTTTGCTTCTACTATAGATTCTATCCTCACGCAACTGCTGGACACTTGAAGTCTGCATTTCACTAGTAGAAAAGGGGGCAATGGTCCAGGCCGGGTCAGCCCATTAGTCCCGGTTCAATCCAGAACCGGGACCAATGGGGGCATTGGACCCGGTTCGTGAGCCCCGGGGGCCGGCCGGGCCACGTGGGCCATTGGTCCCGGTTCGTCTGGACCCGGTTGGTGGGACCAATGTGCCTTGGTCCTGGCCCACCACCATTTGTCCCGGTTGGTGGCTTGAACCGGGACCAAAGGCTTCCCTTTAGTCCCGGTTCAAGCCACGAACCGGGACCAATTAATTGCCTATATATACCCCTCGCCCGCGAGCAGAGCACTCTCACTGCTCTGTTTTTCGTGGCCGGCGAGGAGAGAGCTTTGTGGTACTCTAGCTCACCTCCTATGCACACGAGGTGTTCGATGGAATGTCCGAGGCACACTACTTAAGCTTTCTCCTCTCCAAGCTCGACCTCCAAGCTCCATTTTCCTCAATATTTGTCTAGGTTTAGTGGTCCTTCACGTCCCGTCCCCGTCTTCACCGCCGTCGATCGCCCGTGCCGATCTCGTCGCCGGCACTACCGTGGTGAGCCTCTTGTTCTTATCTTCTTTCTGAAAGGAAAAAAAAATTCTTACTTGTATGTTTATATAGATACTTGTATAATTTTCTTACTTTTATTATTGCATCTTATATAGTGCGATGGTTTTGGTATCCGCCCTGGTCGGTCCTCGTCCTGTCTATGATTCGGATGTGGTATATATTATCTTTTCATAACTATTGTTTCATCTATTGTTTATGACAATTATGCCGACCAACGTGACATAGATTTTATTTATCTAGGAGGTTGTTGAACCGGAAATTCCAACCGACCCTATTGTCGAGAGGTTAAATTTAGTTGAAGAAGAAAACAATTTCTTGAAGGAAAAAATTAGAAAAATTGAGGAGGAGAAGATGATATTGGAGTTGCATGTTGCGGATGTCATGGATGATCACAAGATCAAGATGGATGCAATGCACTTGAATATTAGAAAAATTAGAAAATATGCCATTCATACCGAGGCTTGGTATCATTATGCCGTTGGATCAGTTGTTACATTGGTTGCGATTATGATCGCATTTGTTTTCGCATTGAATTTTTTTACATAGTTTTAATGTATGGTTTAATTAATTTAGATGCTCTGCAGAGCTTTATGTTGTTAGATGAGAACTATGTATGTACTTTGGTTTTAATGTGATGATGAACTTCTATTAATTTGGTCACTTAATTATCTATTCATGATGTTCTGTAATGATTTTTGACACACTTAATTATATATAATGCACGCAGATGAACCGGCAATGAATGTACGGTTCAAGACACACCTCCGAGTACCTTAAGGGCGTGCATGAATTTCTCGAAATGGCTGAGGCAAACAAGCAGAATGGTTTTATTTGTTGTCCATGCCCTATATGTGGGAATACGAAGTCTTACTCTGACCGGAAAATCCTTCACACCCACCTGCTTTACAAGGGTTTCATGCCACAGTATTATGTTTTGACGAGGCACGGAGAAATAGGGGTTATGATGGAAGACGGCGAAGAAGAAAAGTACGATGACAACTATGTGCCCCCTGAATACGGTGATGCTACTGAAGATCAAGAGGAACCAGACGATGTGCACGATGATGCTGCAACAGGTGAAGCTGCTGAAGATTAAGAGGAACCAGACGATGTGCCCGATGATGATGATCTCCGCCGGGTCATTGTCGATGCAAGGATGCAATGCGAAAGTCAAAAGGAGAAGCTGAAGTTTGATCGCATGTTAGAGGACCACAAAAAAGGGTTGTACCCCAATTGCGAAGATGGCAACACAAAGCTCGGTACCGTACTGGAATTGCTGCAGTGGAAGGCAGAGAATGTTGTGCCTGACAAAGGATTTGAGAAGCTATTGAAAATATTGAAGAAGAAGCTTCCAAAGGATAACGAATTGCCCGACAGTACATACGCAGCAAAGAAGGTCGTATGCCCTCTAGGATTGGAGGTGCAGAAGTTACATGCATGCCCTAATGACTGCATCCTCTACCGCGGTGCGTACAAGGATCTGAACGCATGCCTGGTATGCAGTGCATTGCGGTATAAGATCAGACGAGATGACCCTGGTGATGTTGACGGCGAGCCCCCCAGGAAGATGGTTCCTGCGAAGGTGATGTGGTATGCTCCTATAATACCATGGTTGAAACGTCTGTTCAGAAACAAAGAGCATGCCAAGTTGATGCGATGGTACAGTGAGGACCGTAGGAAAGACAGGAAGTTGAGAGCAACTGCTGACGGGTCACAGTGGAGAAAAATCGAGAGAAAGTATTGGGATGAGTTTGCAAGTGACCCAAGGAACGTATGGTTTGCTTTAAGTGCGGATGGCATTAATCCTTTCGGGAAGCAGAGCAGCAATCACAGCACCTGGCCCGTGACTCTATGTATGTATAACCTTCCTCCTTGGATGTGCATGAAGCGGAAGTTCATTATGATGCCAGTTCTCATCCAAGGCCCTAAGCAACCCGGCAACGACATTGATGTGTACCTAAGGCCATTAGTTGAAGAACTTTTACAACTGTGGAGTGGAAACGGTGTACGTACGTGGGATGAGCATAAACAGGAGGAATTTCACCTAAAGGCGTTGTTGTTCGTGACCATCAACGATTGGCCCGCTCTCAGTAACCTTTCAGGACAGACAAACAAGGGATACCACGCATGCACGCACTGTTTACTTGACACCAATAGTATATACCTGTGAAGCTGCAGGAAGAATGTGTACCTGGGCCATCGTCGATTTCTTCCGACCAACCATCAATGTCGAAAGAAAGTCAAGCATTTCAAAGGCGAGGCAGATCACCGGAGGAAGCCCGCCATGCGTACCGGTGATCACGTACTTGCTATGGTCAATGATTTACACGTAATCTTTGGAAAGGGTCCCAGCAGACTAGCTGTTCCGAGTGACACTGGGGGACACGCACCCATGTGGAAGAAGAAATCTATATTTTGGGACCTACCCTACTGGAAAGACCTAGAGGTCCGCTCTTTGATCGACGTGATGCATGTGACGAAGAACCTTTGCGTGAACCTGCTAGGCTTCTTGGGCGTGTATGGGAAGACAAAAAATACAGCTGAGGCACGGGAGGGCCTGCAACATTCGCATGAAAAAGATGGCATGCCTCCAAAGCAGTATGAAGGTCCTTCCAGCTATGCTCTTACCAAAGAAGAGAAGGAAATCTTCTTTGAATGCCTGCTTAGTATGAAGGTCCCGACTGGCTTCTCGTCGAATATAAAAGGAATAATAAATATGTTAGAGAAAAAGATTCAGAACCTAAAGTCTCATGACTACCACGTGATTATGACGCAACTGCTTCCGGTTGCATTGAGGGGGCTTCTACCGGAAAACGTCCAATTAGCCATTGTGAAGCTATGTGCATTCCTCAATGCAATCTCTCAAAAGGTGATCGATCCAGAAATCATACCAAGGCTAAGGAGTGATGTGGTGCAATGTCTTGTCAGTTTCGAGCTGGTGTTCCCACCATCCTTCTTTAATATCATGACGCACGTCCTAGTTCATCTAGTTGACGAGATTGTCATTCTGGGCCCCGTATTTCTACACAATATGTACCCCTTTGAGAGGTTCATGGGAGTCCTAAAGAAATATGTCCGTAACCGCGCTAGGCCAGAAGGAAGCATCTCCATGGGCCATCAAACAGAGGATGTCATCGGGTTTTGTGTTGACTTCATTCCTGGCCTTAAGAAGATAGGTCTCCCACAATCGCGGTATGAGGGGAGACTGACTGGAAAAGGCACGCTTGGAAGGGACTCAATAATATGCAGGGACGGATATTCTTGGTCTCAAGCACGCTACACAGTTCTACAGAACTCTACCTTGGTGACCCCGTATGTCGATGAACACAAGAACAGTCTGCGCTCCAAACACCCGGAGAATTGCAACGACTGGATTACATGTGAACACATCAGGACTTTCAGCAATTGGTTGGAAGCACGTCTCAGAGGTGACAACACTGTTGGTGATGAGCTGTACTTGTTGTCCAGGGGACCATCTTCGACTGTTACGATTTGGAAAGGATACGAGATAAATGGCAATACATTTTACACGATTGACCAAGATCAAAAGAGCACCAACCAAAACAGCGGTGTCCGCTTTGATGCAACAACCGAGAGGGGAAAGGACACATATTATGGTTACATAGTGGACATATGGGAACTTGACTACGGACATGATTTTAAGGTGCCTTTGTTTAAGTGCAAATGGGTCAATCTGTCAGGAGGCGGGGTACAGGTAGACCCACAGTACGGAATGACAACAGTGGATCTGAAAAATCTTGGGTACACTGATGAACCGTTCGTCCTAGCCAATGATGTGGCACAGGTTATCTATGTGAAGTACATGTCTACCAGACCGAGAAAAAGAAAAGATAAGGAAGCGAATACATCATACGATGAGCCAAAGCGCCACATAGTTCTTTCAGAAAAAAGGGACATCATGGGAGTGGAGGGCAAGACAGACATATCTAAATATTATGAAAAGTTTCATGAAATTCCTCCCTTCAAAGTCAAGGCTGACCTCAGCATCCTGATAAGCGATGAAGATTATCCATGGTTACGACGCAATAAGCAAATGACACAAGCGAAGAAAAAGTGAAGACTTTCTCCCACAACTATTATGATGATACCATGCCAACTTTGTAACACACGAGTATGATACCATTGTCCGTTTTGTACATGCACATGCTATGTGGGTGAATTTATGATACCATGCCAACTTTCAACTTTTTCATAGTTCATTTGAAATGCTTTAATGTCTTATGGTTCAGCCCTCGTAATAATTAAAAATAGCAACAATAAGTATTTTGTTGTAAGTAGAAACAAAATAAAATAAATAAAGCAAGAAAGGAAAAAAAAACAAAAAAATGTTTTCAAATTTGAAAACTAATGGCACTAACAGAAAGTTTATAATTTTTCTAAAACTAAAAGCAAAAAGAATTAAAAAATATAGAAAAAACAAAAGAAAATAAATAATGCAGAAAACAAAACAAAAAACAATTAAAAATAGCAACAATAAGTATTTTGTTGTAAGTACAAACAAAATAAAATAAATAAATCAAGAAAGGAAAAAAACAAAAAAAAGTGTTTTCAAATTTGAAAACTAATGGCACTAACAGAAAGTTTATAATTTTTCCAGAACTAAAAGTAAAAAGAATTAAAAAATAAAGCAAATAACAAAAGAAAATAAATAATGCAGAAAACAAAACAAAAAAACTAGAAAATAATTAAAAATAGCAACAATAAGTATTTTGTTGTAAGTAGAATCAAAATAAAATAAATAAAGCAAGAAAGAAAACAAAAAAATTGCCTCCTACTGGGCCCCCACGGCCTGAATACGACTAGAAACCCTACCATGGGCCAGGATTCAGGCCCGCAGTAGGCCCAGCAGGCCCATTAGGCAAAGCAGTAGCATATAGGCCCGCAAGCCTACGGTGGAGGAGTTCGAGAGGGGTGCGGCAGTGGGGCTTATAAACCACTGCGCGCCCCTCTCAACTAGCGAGGTGGGACTAAACTTTGGCCCCGACGCGGGCAGCACAGGGTCCTTTGGTCCCGGTTGGTTGCACCAACAGGGACTAAAGGGGGGGCATTAGTCCCGGTTGGTGCCACCAACCGGGACCAAAGGTCGCCGCTTCCCGCCCATTGGGCTACTGAAAAGAGGCCTTTGGTCCCGGTTGATGGTACCAACCGGGACTAAAGGGGGCATTAGTCCCGGTTGGAGTCACGAACCGGGACCAATGCCCTTGGTATATATACAGCACTTAGGACAATTTGACGAACACATCGCCAGTTGCCGCCCGACGATGCC
This sequence comes from Triticum dicoccoides, assembly GCF_002162155.2. NCBI lineage: Eukaryota > Viridiplantae > Streptophyta > Magnoliopsida > Poales > Poaceae > Triticum > Triticum dicoccoides. The sequence goes on from NC_041385.1 coordinate 777,618,403, forward strand.
GCCAGGCTGCCCAGATCAGCGCCGTCCGCTGCCCCGCCGCCGCCCGCCGCCCAGATGCCGTCCGCGCGCCGCCCCGACGCTGTCCGCGCGCCCCCAACGCCGCCCGCCGCCCAGACACCGTCCGCGTGCCCCCGTCGTCGCCCTGCCCCGTCGCCGCCCGCCGGCCGCCCCCGCCGACGCCGTCATCGTCGCCCGCGCCCGTTGTCGCCGTCACCGTTGCCGTCGTCGCCGGCCACGCCCCTGCCCCGGCCCGCCGTACGTGGTCGTCGCCGACGCCCTCGCCGCCGCCGCCCTCGCCCTCGCCGGCCGCCCCCGTTGTGAGCCACCGCC
>NC_041385.1:777619068-777647001 GCF_002162155.2 Triticum dicoccoides
ATGTATATATGTATGTGGTATAGTTATATGATGAATGGATGTGGCTATATGTATGTATGAATATAATGTTCATATCATTTTTTTGTATATATATGTTTTTTCATATATGTATTAATTTTTTATTTAGGTTGTTAGTAGATATCGATTTTAGGTTAGTGAATTTTAATTAGGTTAGTGTAGAGGAAAAAGTAAAATAAGGAAAAGGAAGAAAAGAGGAAGAAGGAAGAAGGAAGAAGAAGAAGAAGAAGAATGAGAGGAAAAAGGAAAATAAGAAGACGAAGAAAAGAGAAGAAGAGGAGAGGAAAAGAAGAGGAGAAATAAATAAGAAGAAGAAAAAAGAAGAAAAAGAAGAGGAGAAGAAGAAAAAATAGAAAAAAAATCTATTTTTTCTTCTTGTCCTCTATTCCTTTCTTCTTCTTCTTCCTTCTCTTCCTTCTTCCTCTTTTCTTCCTTTTCCTTAATTATTTTCCTTTCTCGAGGGAGAAGAAGAAAAAGAAGAGGAGAAGAAGAAAGAAAGGAATAGAGGAGATATAAATAAGAAGAACAAAAAAGAAGAAAAGGAAAAGGAGAAGAAGAAAGGAATAGAGGATAAGAAGAACTTCTTATCCTCTATTCCTTTCTTCTTCTCCTCTTTTTTTCTTCCTTTTTTTCTTCGATCTTCTCCTTTATTCCTTTCTTCTTTTTCCTAGATTGGCTATGTTCATGATGGCTCCGGCCCATTAATGCCGGTAGAAGAAGAGGGCTATGTTTATGATGGCTCCGGTGATGACCAAATGGAGGTACAAGAAGGAGACCGTGCTGACTGCTCCGGTGACCGAACCGAGTCCGGCCAGGTATATATATATATATATATATATATATATTAGTTAAGTCCGTGCTGACTAGTTAATTGATACATTCATTGTTTTGGTATATGTACACATATTAATTACTCTCGTCTTTCTTCCTTTTAATTTCTAGCCCTTCGGATCGAGCACAACTTCGGTAAGGAGACGAGGCCCGAAGAAAAAGTTGAGCTCGGATTAAAGGTTTGAGATCATAGAAATCGCGCCCGACGGCGAACCGATTGAACCCATCCGGACAAAGAACGCATTTTCTGCTCAGTGCGGGGTTCTTGTTAGGGACAAGATCCCGATCAGCATCCAGCAATGGTATAAGCCTAAGGACGACCCTGAGGTGTCTTATGTCAATGATATGCAGAAAGAAGATCTTTGGACTCAGCTGAAGGCAAATTTCACCCTACCGCCAGAGGAGGATCCGGAGAAGCCAGTTAAAGAGCAATTAATCAAGTCTTGTGCTCTTAAGAAGATGGCAACCCTATTCAGGAGGTGGAGGAAAGAGTTGAACCATTTTGTCGAAAGAAAAAAGACACCAAAATTCATCGGCAAATATGAGAAGATCAAAGATCACTGGCCCGCATTTGTGGCCCACAAGACATCGGAGAAGAGTAAGAAGATGTCGGCGACGAACAAGCAAAATGCTGCGAAGAAGAAGCTTTACCATCGCACGAGGTCAGGTGGCTACCTCAAAGCCCGGCCTAAGTGGTCCAAGACTGAGAATGATCTGCTTGAAAAAGGGATCGAACCAGAGACAATGAGATGGCCAGACCGTTGCCGGACTTGGTTCTTCGGGGCTGGCGGAACCTTGGACCCTGTATCAGGGATGTGCTATTGGACGGATAAGCAACTGGAAATACCAGTCAAGAACCTTCGGAAGTATATCAATGCAGCGCAGAAAGGGACGTTCATACCAGACAAGGAGAAGGACGAGCTCACAATGGCCCTCGGGAATCCTGAGCACCCTGGATGGACACGAGGCACGCCAGGCTCCATTCCGTGGAAGGTTGGTTTTCCGGACGCAGGGGGTTACAAAACCAACGAGAGGAGGAAGAAACTAGAGCAGGGCCAACTGCAGGCGCTGCACGAAAGGGTAATGGGGCTAGAGGAACGAGAAGAGGAACGAGAACCAGCAGATCGCAGCAAATAACCTGCCGAAAGCTTCCCCCGAAGCTACCCCGCCATCTCAGCGGAGAAGCAGCGGGGCTTCCACCGAGCTGCTTCAGCCGGAGCATGTCTTGACGGCTCCTGCCAGCTATCCCGTGGATGCTATCACAGAGTCTCAACATTGCCACATTATGGCGCGATGGATGAATTTGAAGGTCAAGGCGGCTGTTGGCTCTGTTTATCCTAGTGGATCCGGAGCAACTTATCACTGCCGGCCGATTCCAGAAGGATATACTAAGTTGATGGTGGATGAAATAATGGAGGGATTTGAGGACCTCGTGCTTGACCACCCTACCGGTGAAGGGGAGACTAGGTTGGGTTCTGCTCTGAAGACTCCATGCCTATGGCGGAAGGAGCTCATCAACCTTCCGAACTGGACGCCTCCGCCTCCTCCTCCTCCTCCGGCGAGTCAGAGCACTCCGCCTCCTCCACCGCCTCCTCCTCCGGCGAGTGACAATCAGGGCACGCGTGGCGGCACTCCGCCTCCTTCTCCGGCGCGTGGCGGCACTCCGCCTCCTTCTCCGCTTGCGCCGGCGCTCCCGAGCAGCCAGCAGCCTCCTCCTTCTCTGCCTCGCCAGCAAGGGCGGAAGAGATCCGCCGCCGCACCGGCTGCTCCGGCGTGTCGTACTCCTTCTCCTCCGCCTCGTAAGCAAGCACGAAAGAAGACAGACGTCGCAGCCGCTCCGTCTGCTCCGGCGTCTAGCAGCACAACCAGAGGCGGGAGGCAATACAGATACGGTCCACCTCTCAAGCCTTTAGAGAAGTTACCGTACGAGAGGACCGAGGAGGAAAACGATATGATTGTGCAGACCCACGTGAAGGAGTTCTTTGAAGGGGTGAAAACAAAGAGACATCCACCTCCAGAGGAGAAGGTAGATCCGGTGAAAGCAAAGCACACTATCGATGCCCTGAGGAAACCACCAAAGTCTCCACCGAGAACCAACTATGAGCGCATTACTGAACAGACATATCTCCAAGCCCAGCGGTCGGGAACTACTGTCAGTAATAAAAGGTCAAAAGAACGAGCAAAGGGGAAAAATGCCCATCTCGGCGAACAAGCACAGCAATCGTGCCCCCCGCTCAATGTGTCTAATGCTCCGGGGACGGTGGCCGGTTATGGCAATCTTGCAGATTACCTGCCTGACGATCAACTTCCTGATTTCTTGGAGGTGGACGAACACAGATACGAGTACGGGAAGCCTCTCGTCAAAGATGAAAAATCTCTGACAATAATGATGCGAAGATTCCATAATTGGTACATGGAAACCTGCAGAGAGTCTGAGGGTACGAATGCTTTGTATCTGAATATTAAAGAGGAGCACGACCTCGTTGCAAATGATCTGTTGACTGTTCCATTTGATGAGTTCTTCGCGTTCTTCAATCAAAAGGCCCTCGATAAACTAATGGTCTTTTGCTACTGTCTGTAAGTACTATTTCTGTCATTAAGTCTCTATATATAGCTCGGCTCTTTCATTTCATGTATTTATAATTAATTATCCTCAATATATTATGCAGATTGAAGATCGTCGAGTGCAAAAAACAAGAAATTTATAATATTGGGTTCATTAACACAAATATCATAGATGAATTTCTGGTTAAAAAGGACGTCAAAGAGGCCGAGGACAGTGTGCTACAATCGTTGATCAAAAATCAAAACAAAGATACCATACTCTTTCCTTACAACGGCAAGTGAGTGTTACTGTCGTGTGCATATTCGGTTTCCCTTATTACTCGAGCGAGGTTATAGTAATGTAATTGATGAGTTATGCATGCGTACGCAGGTACCATTATATTCTTTTGGAGATTAAGCTTGAGCGTGGACTAGTAACCGTCTTAGACTCGAGACGGAAAGATCCCAAATCCTATGCGGACATGACTGAAATGCTCAGCAAGTAAGTTCAATCGATCATTATCGCACCATATCGGCAACTTTTTGTTCATTTCCTGATATCTCAAGTAATAATTATTATTTTCTTTGTCTTGCAGGGTTTGGAAACAGTTCACCGCACAAGCTCCGGGACTGCCGAAGGAGCTGCGATATACATACCCAAAAGTAAGTACTACTGGCTAGCTAGTTGCGCGCATCTCCCGTTGATTCTATAGCTATACTTTCATCAATGCCATTTATAGTGCTTCATTATCAGTTTGATTGACCTCTATTCCTCGTAAAGTGCTTGTGGCAGGAAGAAGGGAATGATTTCTGTGGGTACTACGTGTGCGAGTTCATCCACAACGCGGCTTTGAAAAACAAGCGGGGCTACTCTCAAAGACAATATGAAGTGTGTAAGCAATAATATTCACAATTTCATTTTATTACACCATCATTTCTGTTGATTTTCATTCATATATATGTATTAATTAACCCCTTGCTTCAAATTAGACATGGCAGATGCAGAATGAACTCCAAGAACCAGATCGCATGAAAGCAATTCAAGAGGAATTGCCGGGATTCTTTATTGACCACGTCATCAATAAAGCCGGAGAATACCATGTGGAAATTGATTTCAATTGCTAGGGGATTGTAATTAAAAGATCTTATACATATTGTACATGTATGTATCCAGTAGCGTCAGATACATGATATACGAAAACTTGTTGTTCGACCAATCTCTCGGAGAAGGAGAGGTCGATCGATCACTTCTCTCGGTATGCATGACGAACTTCTGTACTCAATGGTTCTCTCGATCACTTATGTATATATAGTACGTACGTAGCGTCGACCAAGCACGGACATAAGAGAGGACACTTCTCTCTATTAATTAGCTAGCTAACACAATATATGAAACACCTAAATTAACCCCCCAAAACCCCCAACCCCCCTCCTTTCAAAAAAAAAACAAAAACCCCAGCCACTGGAATGCTGACGTGTGGATGCCTTTTGGTCCCAGTTGGTGCCACCAACCGGGACCAAAGGCCCCCTGACTGGGCTCGGTGCACAGGGCCACGTGGAGGCACATTGGTCCCGGTTCGTGTTTGAACCGGGACTAATGGGTGGAGGTATTAGTAACGACCCATTAGTCCCGGTTCATGAACCGGGACTAAAGGACCTTACGAACCGGGACTATTAGGTGTTTTTCTACTAGTGTTTTGAGATCATCAGTGTACTCAAATAGCATATCAATTGCTTTTTTCTTTCTAATTATCAGCTTGGTAGAAGGTTAGTGGTTCAGTCTCCAAGTATACAATTTTCAACACTAGCTCAAATCTTAACTCCAAGTGGTTGTTCAGGCTAGTGTTTTTATTTCAGACGGGTTACATTTGGAACTCTGATTTCTTCTTCTAAAGAACTATTCTAAAAAACAAAAAGAGAAGAAGATACGAAACAAATATGGGTGCAAGTATTTACATAGCTCGTTTGGAATGGAGTATCTGCATGCATGACATTCTAAACACTACAACAAAACAGCATATCACTGACCTGCTATTAAGCAATCTACACTGACGGGCTACCCTGCCCGTCTGATGAACAGAGAACCCACGGACCTGTCCAGGCCCGCACCACCTATGGTCTTTGGCGACTAGCTCTTCTTCCATCCTCCGCTTACCACTATGACTTAATAACTCTTTTTTCAAGCGGAGGTGACAAATACACTACAGAAGCAACAGTAATATATAAGTTTCACATTATGTCTTATATGTGGAATGTAAAATATCTATCTAAAAGTACGCGATAATCTTTCAAGTTTATAAATATAATTGTGTGATCCAAATATAACAATGTAATAATTTTGACAATAATTGTAGCTTAGTGTATACCATTATGATGCATGTATCAATATGCTAGATGAATGTAAAACTATGTATGGGCATTGATACGCCTAAGAAACTGGTGATATTGCAAGGAAATTCACCAAAATAAAGTTCGTATACTTTGGGAACTCGACCATTGATATTATTTTTTTGCTTGTAGGAGAGATATAGTACCCCGAAGGCATGTATATAGAATCTTACCAAGAAGCCACAAAATAAATACACAGAATAGCAAGTGCAATTATATGTGTGGATAGCACACCACTGGAATGACCGATTGACCATCAACCAAGTATTTATAGCATAATGCCGCTAAAACATAAAAGAGCATGCCAACAATATTAAGTTGGGTCAGGATTTAGCTGCACTGGAGATGTTCTACTACAAGTGATATATCATAAAGACATAAACGAGAAATCATGTATGCTGAATTGTAAGTTATGTATTCAGTCACATAAGCGGTAGGAACTTAAACCGGTGGTATTCAGCCTACCATTCATGCTAGAAAAATAGCGCAAGTATACATTTGAGTTATACGAAGAGTTAATATCCATGAGATAAAAAATTGATGGCTACATCATTTGCTCAGAAATAACTACATAAAGATGGGAACAAATTAAATATGATACTAGAAAAAAGAGTACTACCAACTCATCAGCAAATTTGGTGCTCCCTTCATTGTCATAGCTATAGTCCTTTGCCGAAGACCATAGGTGGTGCGGGCCTATGGTCTTGGAGGATGAATGTCTTATCAGTCACCCAATGCTTGCCATCATCTTAAGATATATCCGCTACATCATTGGATGTAGCTCAAGGCCTATACCCATGGACATGTTCGCAAAAAAAGTAACTTGTCCAATTTTCTTTTGAAGTTCTTCATATTTCATTTTGGTGGGAATAAGTATCAATTTCACGCAATTACCACACTGCACAACATATCTATCAATGGTGATTTTTTGAAATCATGTGTGAATATTTGCCTTCTCATCATGAATTTTTGAAATGGAGACTTAATCCTAGCAAAATTAAATATGAATAAATTGTGGAGAAAAGAAGAAAAGTTATGTTTTGCTAACTTGTCCATGGGGTGAAAGCCTGGAGAGGTAAAATTGATGATCCAACAGATATAGTCAAGTTTTTGATGATTGATAAACCATGCATTGCCCAAGCCTCTGGGCTGGGAAGGGATGATAATATGAAGAGTCAAAGGAGCACCAAAATTAGCTGAGGTGCGAGTAATTCTTTTTTTTCAATATGATAAGTAGTTTGTTTCCCAACTTTATATAGTTATTTCAAACAACTTATGGCGCAGTTGCTTTCTTACTCCGTGGGTCTTAACTCTTGTGAACTCAGATGCATATTTTCTCTATGTTTTATAGTATGACCCATAGGCGCGCAGAATACCACAGATTTAATTTCCTTGATCTTATAGGAGTTGGCATGATTTACAATTTAGTATATATCATTTCCAGTCTATCATATATTGCTTGCAGTAGAAAATCCTCAATATAATTAAATCCTCATCCAACTTTATATTGTTGACAGGCTCATTTATGTTCTAGGGGCGTCATGCTACAATCTATTTTCATGGTTAATTATTTATTCACATGGTTTTCTATGCACCTATATAGCATGTACTTGCTACTCCGTGTATGTACCATATGTCTTCTTGGTAACATCGTATATTCATGCTTTCACTTACCATATCTCTACTATAGGCTAAAAAGAAATCAATGACGGTGGTTGCAGAGTGTGCCAACTTTTATTTGGTCAACTTCTCTTAATGTCTTGGAGAATGATCGGAACATATCAAATCGTTTAATTCCCATCCAAATATATTTAACCATTTATATTCACATGATAAACGTGTTTAGATCAGTTTTCCCTAGTAATGCCCTCTAATTACTATTCAAATACATCTAAACTCTTTGTGTTCACATGTTAGATGTGTTCAAATCAACATAGAAAGAGTGAAGTGTCTCTAGACAAGAAATCCTACTCTTCCTTTTTCTTTTCTCAGTTGCCGAAGCCTTTTCTCTCCATACCCACGTAGTTGAATCCTCCCTTATGGTTAGGAGCCCATAGACAAGAATGACCTTCATTTCCGACGCCACCCGTTAATTACACCCCGCATTAAAGGGAGAAGAGGAGTACCCCTCCAACTAATACCCTCTTCTTTCGCATATTGCCTCCTCGTTTGTAGGCACTGTGAAAACAATTGGCAAAACTATTATAGATTTACATATTAACCATGAATTTTCAAATTATGACCGCATGGTTCCATCTAGTTTCGTGAAATTTATATCTTGACCATGCATGAACACAAGGATAATAGTACAATTATCATGTAACGATCTATAATAAGCTTCAATAAATAGCAAGATTATAGTTTTCATCAAAATGAGCAATAAGGGTCCAATACCAAACGATAAAGGAAAACCTATACCAACTTAGACATCTTTTATATGTTAGAAAAATCGCCAAATGAGATTCAAATAACCAATCGCATTTAATTATTGTTGGAAATAGATTTGAGGCCACGAAGTAAGAAGATGGGAAGACATTATCAAAAGGGGAGTAGCCTCCTCCTCCGCTCCCTGCATTTAGGACGGGGGGTGATGAACTCGATAGTGGGGTAAAAAATGAGGGCCATTATTGTGGGTGGACACAAACTATAAGGGCATATTTAACTAGGTTGGTAGGGACACAGAAGGTTGTGGGAGTGGAGAGAGAATAGGGAAGAATGGTTTTTTTGTCTCAAGACTCTTCTCTCTATAATACAAATCTGAACACATTGAACCCGTGAACAAAGATAGCCATTATATATGATGGGAGACGTTGAAATTTGATTCCTCATACACTATGGTAACCATTTTCATGGACAACTTTTACCAAAATTATCAGGCTCAGGATAAATATTTTTTCTCAAATGCCTAACCTAGAGCCCGAAGAGGTAACATAACATAGATTACTGTGATTTTAAATTATTAAACAAAATGATTAGCTCAAAAGAGAAATGAACTATACTGTTCAGAAGTCGGACTTTTCCTAAGCATGGGTAGCATCCGAGGGTCTTTTAGGCTCAACATGTATGAAGTAAGTTCTAAAAAAATCTTTACTGACCATGGAAGCAATGTGTGGTGCTTGGAATCTATGAAAAATTGTTGGCAAATTACTGTATTGTTTCAAATGTCTTTCATATGGAGAAAAAATAATCTAAGTAGGCGACTTATGAAATACCACATCGCAAAGAATACCTTAGACATACATGCATGCCATTGTTGTAATAGTTAAAAGGAGAAGTAGATAAGCAATCATTGTAAAGACTTGGTGTTCTTTATATAGGTGGTGAAAACAGTGAATAATTTCTACAATATATGGACTCCGATAAAATTCTACCAACAAACCATATAAAAACCGTTACGGTATTGATACATTAAAGGTAAAACAATAAAGGGGATAAACAAAAGAAACCAAAATAAAAGTGAAACAAAACAATTAAGGAATCTATCTATTATTATATAATTAAAACAAGAGACAAACAAGCCATCACGTTCATCCACATAGATTAAATTATCTCAACCGCTAATTTAGACATTAAGGGCCGAGATATAAAAATATACGCATTACACTAAAATAGAATTGTTACGTACAGAGAGTTCATGTCATCACGTACAAATAAATACTCCCTCCATTCCTAAATATTTATCTTTTTAGAGATTTTAAATGGACTACCATATACGGATGTATATAGACATATTTTAGAGTGTAGATTCACTCATTTTGCTTTATATGTAGTCACTTGTTGAAATCTCTACAAAGACAAATATTTAGGAACGGAGGGAGTATATGTTTTGATGGGAGCCAAACACGATGGACGAAAAAAAAACCCTGAGAAGTCTTGTTTTCGGACGTTCTCAAGGCAAGAGTGGTGGCATGGCGTGGATTACTGTCAAAGAAAAGGAGCGGTGGTAGCGGAATCAGATTCGTATTGGCATCCCATAGTGAAAACTATGACATCACGTGCCGTTTTTTTCTTAACTGACATGACGTGTTGTTGTCTATCGGTCAAAAGGAAAAGAGATTCCAACTAAAAAAAGGATCTGAACCAAAAAAAGAAGAAATGAGCGTGAGAGAAAGGAGGAGTTTGACTGTAGCACGTACAGATAGATCAAACTAATCCCAAAGGTAGATGTAGAGGTAGCATGCCATTTCCGACGCGCATCATCACCTCGTACTTAGCCAATCTTCATTTAATCCGTAGTCCTTGCTTCGTGTTACAAATATGAGCAACCGAACCGGTATCAAATACCCAGGCACTACTATGAGAATTAGTAAGGTATACATCAATAACATGTATATCAAATATACATTTGCTCACTTTGCCACCTTCTTATCCGCCAAATAATTGGGGCAGTTCCATTTCCAATGGACAGTCCCTTTGCAGTAGAAACACTCAGTTTCAGGCTTGGGTCCAGCTTTGGGTTTCTTCCCGAGAGTGACAACTTGCTTGTCATTCTTCTTAAAGTTCCCCTTCTTTTTACCCTTGCCTTTCTTCTTAAAACTAGTGATCTTGTTAACCATCAACACTTTATGTTCCTTCTTGATTTCTATCTCCGCGGTCTTTAGCATCACGAAGAGCTCGGGAATAGTCTTTTCCATCCCTTGCATATTGTAGTTCATCACAAAGCCTTTGTAGCTTGGTGGCAGTGATTAAAGAACTCTGTCAATGACACAATCATCTGGAAGATTAACTCCCACCTGGGTCAAGTGATTATGGTACCCAGACATTCTGAGTATGTGCTCACTAACAGAACTGTTCTCCTCCATCTTGCAGCTATAGAACTTGTTGGAGACTTCATATCTCTCAACTCGGGCATTTGCTTGAAATATTAACTTCAACTCCTGGAACATCTCATATGGTCCATGACGTTTAAAACGTCTTTGAAGTCCCGATTCTAAGCCGTAAAGCATGGCACACTGAACTAACGAGTAGTCATCAACATGCGACTGTCAGGCATTCACAATGTCTGCTATTGGTGGGGCAGGTGGTACACCTAGCGGTGCAACAAGGACATAATTCTTCTGTGCAACAATGAGGATAATCCTCAAGTAACGGACCCAGTCCGTGTAGTTGCTACCGTCATCTTTCAACTTAGCTTTCTCTAGGAACACATTAAAATTCGAAGGAACGGTAGCACGGGTCATTGATCTACAACATATATATGCAAAAAACAATCAGGACTAAGTTCATGAGTAATTAAGTTCAATTAATCATATTAGTTAAGAACTCCCACTTAGATATACATTCCTCTAGTCATCTAAATGATACGTGATCCAAATCAACTAAACCATGTCCGATCATCGCGTGAGATAGAGTAGTCTTCAATGGTGAATATCACTAAGTTGATCACATATGCTGTATGATTCATGTTCGACCTTTCGGTTTCCAGTGTTCTGAGGCCATATTTGTATATGCTAGGCTCATCAAGTTTAACCCGAGTATTCCACGTGTGCAAAACTGGCTGAATATAGATCCTATCACACCCGATCATCACGTGGTGTCTCAACACGAAGAACTTTTGCAACGGTGCATACTCGGGCAGAACACTCATACCTTGAAATTTAGCAAGAGATCATCTTATAATGCTACTGCCATACTAAGCAAAATAAGATGCATAAAAGATAAAAGTCACATGCAATCAAAATATGTGACATGATATGGCCATCATCATCTTGTGATTTTGATCTCTATCATCGAAGCAACGTCATGATCTCCATCGTCACCGGCTTGACACCTTGATCTCCATCATAGCATCGTGGTTGTCTTGCCAACCATTGCTTCTACGACTATCTCTACTGCTTAGTGATAAAGTAAATCAATTACATAGTGTTTGTATTTCATACAATAAAGCGACAACCATATGGCTCCTACCAGTTGCCGATAACTTGTTATAAAACATGATCATGTCATACAACAATTTATATCACATCATGCCTTGACCATATCACATCACAATATGCCCTGCAAAAACAAGTTAGACGTCCTCTACTTTGTTTGTTGCAAATTTTACGTGGCTGCTATGGCTTCTAGCATGAACCGTACATACCTACGGCACAAAAACCACAACCGTGATTTATCAAGTTTGCTGTTTTAACCTTCAGAAGGAGCAGCCTCACTCAAATTCGATTCAACTAAAGTTGGAGAAACAGACACCCGCCAGCCACCTTTATGCAAAACTAGTTGCAATATCTGTCGGTGGAACCGGTCTCATGAACGCGGTCATGTATGGTTGGTTCGGGTCGCTTCATCCAACAATACCACCGAATCAAAATAAGACATTGGTGGTAAGAAGTATGACGATCACCGCCCACAACTCTTTGTGTTCTACTCATGCATATCATCTATGCATAAACCTGGCTCGGATGCCATTGTTGGGAAATGTAGCATGCAATTTCAAAAAAATTCCTACGCTCACGCAAGATCTATCTAGGAGATGCATAGCAACGAGAGGGGGAGATTGTGTCCATGTACCCTCGTAGACCGAAAGCGGAAGCATTAACTTAATGCGGTTGATGTAGTCGAACGTCTTCTCGAATCAACCAATCAAGTACCGAACGTACGACACCTTCGAGTTCTGCACACGTTCATCTCGATGATGTCCCTCGAACTCTTGATCCAGTAGAGGCACGAAGGAGTTGATGAGTTCCATCCGCACGACGACGTGGTGACGGTGTTGGTGAACTGATCTGTGCAGGGCTTCGCCTAAGCACTACGACAATATGACCGGAGGAGTAAACAGTGAAGGGGGGCACCACACACGGCTAAGAAACAACCGTTGTCCTTTATGGTACCCCCTACCCCCGTATATAAAGGAGGAAAGGGGAGGCGGCCGGACCAAGGGGTCACGCCAAGTGGGGGGAGTCCCACTAGGACTCCTAGTCCTAGTCGGCCCCCTTCCTTTCGAACGGAGGGGGAAAGAGGGAAGTGGAGGGAAAGAGAGAGGGAGAAGGAAAGGGGGCCCGCGCCCCCTCCCCCTTGTCCAATTCGGACTCCCTATGGGAGGGCGCGTGCCACCTCCTGCGGCCTACCTCCTCTTTCCCCTATGGCCCAATAAGGCCCATTACTTCCCCGGGGGGTTCCGGTAACCCCTCGGTACTCCGAAAAATACCAAACCTCTCTGGAACCATTCCGGTGTCCGAATATAACCTTACAATATATCAATCTTTACCTATCGACCATTTTGAAACTCCTTGTCATGTCTGTGATCTCATCCGGGACTCCAAACAACCTTTGGTCACCAGAACACATAACTCATATAATACATATCGCCAAGCGTGCGGACCCTACTAGTTTGAGAACTATGTAGACATGACCGATACACCTCTCCGGTCAATAACCAATAGTAGAACCTGGATGCTCATATTGGTTCCCACATATTCTACGAAGATCTTTATCGGTCGAACCGCACTGTCAACATACGTTATTCCCTTTGTCATCGGTATGTTACTTGTCCGAGATTCGATCGTGGATATCCTCATACCTAGTTCAATCTCGTTACCGGCAAGTCTCTTTATTCATTCCGTAGTGCATCATCCCGTAACTAACTCATTAGTCACATTGCTTGCAAGGCTTCATATGATGTGCATTACCGAGAGGGCCTAGAGATACCTCTCCGATACTCGGAGTGACAAATCCTAATATCGATCTATACCAACCCAACAAACACCTTCGGAGATACCTGTAGAGCATCTTTATAATCACCCCATTACGTTGTGACGTTTGATAGCACAGAAGGCATTCCTCCGGTGTTCGGGAGTTGCATAATCTCATAGCCGGAGGAATATATATTTGACACGAAGAAAGCAGTAGCAATAAAACTGAATGATCATTATGCTAAGCTAACAGATGGGTCTTGTCTATCACATCATTCTACTAATGATGTGACCCCATTTATCAAATGACAATTCATGCCCATGGCTAGGAAACTTAACCATCTTTGATCAACGAGCTAGTCTAGTAGAGGCATACTAGGGACACAGTGTTTTGTCTATGTACTCACACATGTATTAAGTTTCCAGTTAATACAATTTTAGAATGAATAATAAACATTTATAGTGAATAAGGAAATATAAAATAACAATTTTATTATTGCATCTAGGGCATATTTCCTTCAAAGATATGGGCCGTATGGGCCATAAGAGGGGAGCACACCAGCCCACAAGGGGTGGCGCCCCCCCCCCCCCTTAGGCAGGAGGCCAAATTGGAGAAGGAAAAAAGGGGGTTTGGCCCCCCTTCCCTTTTCTCTCTGATGATATATGGAGGGGGGGGGCGCCACTTGGGAAACCCCAAGTAGGATTCGGATCCTACTTGGGGAGCCCCTTGGCTGCCTCTCCTCCCCTCCCAAGTATATATATGTGGGGAGGGGGCGCCTAGAACACACAACATCAATTGTTAGCCGTGTGCGGCGCCCCCCTCCACAGTTTACACCCCCGGTCATATTGTTCCGGTGCTTAGGCGAAGCCCTATGAGGATTACTTCACCATCACCATCACCATGCCGTCGTGCTGACGTAACTCATCTACAACCTCGACACCTTGCTGGATCAAGAAGGCGAGGACGTCACCGAGCTGAACGTGTGCAGAACTCGGAGGTGATGTACGTTCGGTACTCGATCGGTGGAGCGTGAATAAAGTTTGGCTACATCAACCGCGTTGTGAAACGCTTCCGCTTACGATCTACGAGGGTACGTAGACACACTCCCCCCCTCGTTGCTATGCATCTCCATGGATAGATCATTGCGTGTACATAGGAAATTTTTTGTTTTCCATGCAATCTTTCCCAACAGCAGGAGCACGCCCCGTCCCGTCAAATTGATGAATGTTGTGCGCCCAACTGATGCACCGATTTTGAAAAGGCTGAAGCGAAAAATATCAAGGTCATTTATTAAATATCACACATTCATTACAAACAAAACCATACAGAAATATGAAATTACATCCAAATATTTGGGGGTCCAAATTTTCTTCCTCATGTCTCAATTGGTGGTGCATCGTGAGCATAGCTCGAAGCTGCCTTTGTGCCTCTGCCTCAGCAGAGTAAACTTTGTTAAACTCAAAAGCCCATAGAAGCAACGATCAGGAAGTCATCAATGCAGACTAGAAAAACTTGGGCGCCTGTGATCTGCAAAGCTAATCGCCACCTTTGACTATAAAGCGCTGATGGAACCCTATAGAAACTTCAAAGATCACGAACATCCGCCGAATCCAGACGGATCCACCAGGAACCTAAATCAACCGGATCCTAGAAGAACCGTCAGAGACAAGACTCCACATGCACTCTGGCGGTGATAAACACACCAACGAAACAGAGAAATAGTGGGGAGAACATTATTCCTAGATGGGGACATTGCCACCCTCAAACCGAACTCAAAGACTCTTACAGAAAACCTAGAAACAAATCACCCAACCCGTCCAAGACGATGCCGCGACATCCTCTTCTCTGGTGACCTGGTCAGGTCAGGACGCCGTTGAAGATCATCGGGCTGGATCACCAATGCCGCTGTCAGGCATTGCCCGTCGAGAGCCACAACTCGACCACGCATCATCTTTGTCATCATGCCGAGAAATTTGTTGAGTATATATGAAAAAATATACATTTAGATATTTTCTAATTCTTCTGGGGAAAAATTTATGTAAGTTTTGCCTCTGGTCCATTTTAGTCTGCATATAAGTTTGTCTGATGTCAGACTTATATGCAGACTAAAATGACCAACAAATCTTATATGCGGACTAAAAATGAAGTAATAAGTATGTCCATTTAACCATCGGTAAATTGTTCAAGAAATATGCTCATGCATGTTTAAGTTAGTTTTTCAAATTTGAAAACTAGCCTTTTGAGATTTTTTTTATTATCTCCGACTCATCCTTATAATTTTAACTTTGGCCTTTTCCAAACCGAAGGGTTGCGGCTCGGTGGGGATGTGACGCGTGCTGCATGCAGCTGCTCCTGCTGGCGTGGGGTGCGTGAGTTTTTCAACAGCTGGCATTCATCGTTACTCCCTTCGTTGCTAAGTTTTCTAAAATTAGCAAAACGCGTGAATTTATACTTTAAAATATGTCTACATACATCCATACATAGCCAATATTAAAATCTTAGTTAAGTTTTCTAAAATTAGCAAAACGCATGAATTTATACTCTAAAATATGTCAAGATACATCCCTACATAGCCAATATTGAAATCTTAGAAGAAACTTATATTTCGAAACGGAGGCACCTTTTTCTCCTCCCCCTCTTCCGTTCCATTTGAACACTCTCCTCCGACTTACCTCATCTCATGTCCTCCCTCGGCCGCCGCTCTTGCTCTGTTCCTCCGTAGATAGATCTGGTAACCATCGAATCCTTGCTCTAGTCTGTTCATTTCTTTATGCAGCTGTTGTTTCATTTTCAGTCTCCTTCACGCTGCATCTTCCCTTGTTTTTTTGCAGGCCATCTAGAAGGAGAGGCGCGCTCATGTCGCAGGAACCGGAGCGTGCGGCGATGGCGGCCGCGTCCGGCGAGCTTCCGCCTGCTGCTAGAAGGGAGATGAAAGATCCGGGTTTTGCAGAATCCTCTCCGGCGGTCCAGGCCATGGCGGCTGAAGACGGGTGGTCCACGCTTCCGGGCGATCTCGTCCGCCGCATCGCCAACTCCTTCCTCGACGAAAACGACCTCGACTGGTACATGGACTACCGCGCCGTGTGCACCGGCTGGCGCGCCGCCACCGACGACCCCAGGAGCGACGCCTCCGACCCCCGCTTTCGCCCGAGTCAGTGGATCGTCCTCGACGAGGTCTTCCAGAGTGAAGCCAATCTGCTCCTATTGAACAGCAGCACCGGTCGCTTCCTCCGCAAGAATTTTCCGCAGCTCGGCGATTACCACGTCGTGGCCACCACTCTCGACTGCTACTTCGTTCTCGCGGAAAAAACCGCTCCTCACGCCGCCCGCGTCCTCAACCCTCTTACCGGCGTCGTGATCCGTTTCGCGGCGCCCGTGCCCCCCGATGTGGGAATCGCTGATGTCCTTTTCCCCCACGGCTCTTCGCTCCGGCTCGCCGTCTTCTCCGACTCATCTCGCAAGGCTTACTCAGCGGCTCCTCACAGTAAAAGTTTCGTCAGATACAACCATAAGCAGCCATCAGCTTACGATTTCTTCCGGAAGGCGGTCGTGGGTGGTGTCTACGCAAGCTTTTCTGAAGCATCCGTAGTTCATGAGATGATTATTTGCTTAGGCAAATTTCTGCCGGTTAATCTTGCTCCTGTGACCGAGATTTTCTCCCTTGATCTTCCTGGGCATGGGTACGGCATGCGGTGTTTCCTAGTGGATTTGCATGGGCATATATGTATCGTCATGAAGATCTTGAATCCACAGGGAGTCTTGGCTCTCTTTGCTCTTCAATATGACACCGAGACAAGTGAGCTCTGCCGTCTGAAGACCCCAGACAGATATGCCATCTTCATCGGTGACTACAGGTGCTTCTCCGTCGATGTTGATGAGTTCCCAGGAACTGAGCCAGACTGTGTGTACTACACTGAACATTTGGGTTCATCCGCTCATATCTGCAAGTGCAACATCAATGATAACAAAATGGAGAGGATCTCTGAAGCTGCTGATTTTGTGAAGCAGGACAAGAAGTTTGTCCTGGTCGCTGACCGTCCTTACACCATCATCCACCTTCTCGCCAGCTACACCATCAACAACCCGGACTCTCAACTGGCCTTGCAACAGATTCCATAAGGCGTCGGCAGATCGGATAGTGATTTCGATCCGACAAGACATTTGTTAAGTAATTCTTCATGTTTCCCTTCTAGTCTTTCGATTAGTTATTATGGTTATTATGCCTTGCCTGGTTAAGAGTAAGAAACAGGTAGATTCTATGTTAGATCACCTTTAGTGGAAGTGCAATTTGATGTCCTAATTGGTACTATTTGGTATCAACCTAATGCGACATCTATTATATATCGTGCTTGATGGATGCTATCTTATTTAGATGTGTCCACTAGTTCTTCTCTTGTATTACTACTTCCTAGCAAATGCAATGTGGTTCTTAATTTCTGGTAGTAGTAAATGTTGGCCCAATGTTTGTCAACTTCTGGATTTTGCTCTTTCAATGGAACCATCTTTGCAATTTCATTTACTGTACAAGAAATGGTGTTAGATTTGCTTACTGACGGTTTATCGAGCTGCTGTACAATGTGGCCTGGGCATACAACAGGGTATGAAAGGAATCTTTCATCTATTTTTGTTATGCTCTAATACGTCTATGCTTGATTCCCTTGAACTAATTGCATTTGTACGTAGTTTGTTCGTTGCATTTATGGGCATTACTAAAGAAACACAATCTGCAGCATGAATGTTGTTAAAGAACTAAACTAAAGATGTTCTCTGCTTATAAATATTTGTCACGCAGTTGGCCGTTGCTGTTTCTACAAGGGTATTGTAGATTCTGTATCTTTTTTGTACTACATTTACATAGATTTTATCCTGTTTAGACAATGCGTGTGTCCACCTGATCACCGAATCAGAGAAGTAGATCGACTATCAGGAGCTCAAAATGTCCTTGTACTGCTACAACAGTAAGCAGAGAACAGATGTTGGAAGTAACATAGGCTAGTGGATGAACTACTCTGAAACATCAGTTCTAACCATACCTTGTATGATTTCTTCTTCATCTAGAACTGCAGCGCCGTCGGTTTGTTGTCAGAGAACGATGTGTTTAGGCGTTTCTTAGTTGTAGCTGCAGTTGATGGGTCAATCATTCAGTTTGCTTCTACTATAGATTCTATCCTCAGGCAACTGCTGGACACTTGAAGTCTGCATTTTGAGATCATCAATGTACTCAAATAGCATATCAATTGCTTTTTTCTTTCTAATTATCAGCTTGGTAGAAGGTTAGTGGTTCAGTCTCCAAGTATACAATTTTCAACACTAGCTCAAATCTTAACTCCAAGTGGTTGTTCAGGCTAGTGTTTTTATTTCAGACGGGTTACATTTGAAACTCTGATTTCTTCTTCTAAAGAACTATTCTAAAAACCAAAAAGAGAAGAAGATACTAAACAAATATGGATGCAAGTATTTACATAGTTTATTTGGAATGGAGTATCTGCATGCATGACATTATAAACACTACAACAAAACGGCATATCACTGACCTGCTATTAAGCAATCTACACTGATGGGCTACCCTGCCCGTCTGATGAACAGAAAACCCACGGACCTGTCCAGGCCCGCATCACCTATGGTCTTTGGCGACTAGCTCTTCTTCCATCCTCCGCTTACCACTATGACTTAATAACTCTTTTTTCAAGCGGAGGTGGCAAATAGACTACAGAAGCAACAGTAATATATAAGTTTCACATTATGTCTTATATGTGGAATGTAAAATATCTATCTAAAAGTACGCCATCATCTTTCAAGTTTATAAATATAATTGTGTGATCCAAATATAACAATGTAATAATTTTGACAATGATTGTAGCTTAGTGTATACCATTATGATGCAAGTATCCACATGCTAGATGAATGTAAAACTATGTATGGGCATTGATACGCCTAAGAAACTAGTGATATTGCAAGGAAATCCACCAAAAATAAAGTTCGTATACTTTGGGAACTCGACCATTATTAATATTATTTTTTTGCTTGTAGGAGAGATATAGTACCCCGAAGGCATGTATATAGAATCTTACCAAGAAGTCATAAAATAAATACACAGAATAGCAAGTACAATTATATGTGTGCATAGCACACCACTGGAATGACTGATTGACCATCATCCAAGTATTTATAGCATATTGCCGCTAAAACATAAAAGAGCATGCCAACAATATTAAGTTGGGTGAGGATTTCGCTGCACTGAAGATGTTCTACTACAAGTGATATATCATAAAGACATAAACGAGAAATGATGTATACTGAATTGTAAGTTATGTTCAGTCACATAAGCGGTAGGAACTTAAATTGGTGGTATTCAGCCTACTGCTCATGCTAGAAAAATAGCGCAAGTATACATTTGAGTTATCAAGAGTTAATATCCACGAGATAAAAAATTGAAGGCTACATCATTTGCTCAGAAATAACTAGATAAAGCTAGGAACAAATTAAATATGATACTAGAAAAGAAAGTACTACCAACTCATCAGCAAATTTGGTGCTCCCTTCATTGTCATAGTTATAGTCCTTTGCCGCCCAAGAGGGTCTTGAAGGATGAATGTCTTATCAGTCACCCAATGCTTGCCATCATCTTGAGGTATATCCGCTACATTATTGGATGTAGCTCTAGGCCTCTACCAATGGACATGTTCGCAAAAAAGTGATTTGTCCAATTTTCTTTTGAAGTTCTTCTTATTTCATTTTCGTAGGAATAAGTATACATTTCACGCAATAACCACACTGCACAACATATCTATCAACGGTGATTTTTTGAAACCATGTGCGAATATTTGCCTTCTCATGACTTTTTGAAATGGAGACTTAATCCTAGCAAAACTAAATATTAATAAATTTGGGAGAAAAGAAGAAAAGTTATGTTTTGCTAACTTGTCCATGGGGTGGAAGCCTGGAGGTAGATTTGATGATCCAACGGATATAGTCAAGTTTTTGATGATTGATAAACTATGTATTGCTCAAGCCTCTGGGCTGGGAAGGGACGATAAATATAAACATTCAAAGGAGCACAAAATTAGCTGAGGTGTGAGTAATTTTTTTTTCAATACGATAATTAGTTTGTTTCCCAACTTTATATAGTTATTTCAAACAACTTATGGTGCGGTTGCTTTCTTATTCCGTGGGTCTTAACTCTTGTGAACTCAGATGCATATTTTCTCTATGTTTTATAGTATGACCCGTAGGTTGAATACCACAGATTTAATTTCTAGTCAATCATATATTGCTTGCAGTAGAAAATCCACAATATAATTAAATCCCCATCCAACTTTATATTGTTGACATGCTCATTTGTGTTTTAGGGACGTCATGCAAGAATCTATTTTCATGGATAATCATTTATTCACGTGGTTTTCTATGCACCTATATAGCATGTATTTGCTACTCCGTGTATGTACTATATGTCTTCTTGATAACATTATATACATGCTTTCACTTACCATCTCTCTACTACAAGAAAAAATGAAATCAATCGCGGTGTGGTTGCAAAGTATGCCAATTTTTATTTGGTCAACTTCTCTTAATGTCTTGGAGAATGATCTAAACATATCAAATCATTTAATTCCTATCCAAATATATTTAACCATTTATGTTCACATGATAAACATGTTTAGATCAGTTTTCCCTAGTAATAATGATGGACATACCCTCTAATTACTATTCAAATATATCAAAACTCTTTGTGTTCACAAGTTAGATGTGTTCAAATCAATATAGAAAGAGTGAAGTGTCTCTAGACAAGAAATCCTACTCTTCCTTTTTATTTTCTCTGTTGCCCAAGCCCTTTCTCTCCATACCCACGTAGTTGAATCCTCCCTTATGCTTAGGAGCCCACCCACAAGAATGACCTTCATTTCCGACGCCACCCGTGACACCCCGCTTCTTGATAAAGGGAGAAGAGGAGTACCCCTCCAACTAATACCCTCTTTCGCATATTGCCTCCTCATTTGTAGGCACTGTGAAAACAATTGGCAAAGCTAGTATATATTTACATATTAACCATGAAATTTCAAATGATGACCGCGTGGTTCCATTTAGTTTCATGAAATTTATCTCTTGACCATGCATGAACACAAGGATAGTAGGACAATTATCATGTAACGATTTATAATAAGCTTCAATAAATATCTTAGTTTTCATCAAAATGAGCAACAAGGGTCCAATACCAAACAATAAAGGAAAATCTATACCAACTTAGACATCTTTCATATGTTAGAAAAATCGCCAAATAAGATTCAAATAACCAGTCGTATTTAATTATGGCTGGAAGTAGATTTGAGGCCCACGAATTAAGAAGATGGGAAGACATTATGCAAAAGGGGAGTAGCCTCCTCCTCCTCTCCCTGCATTTGGGACAGGGGGTGATGAGCTCGATAGCGGGGTAAAAAATGAGGGCCATTACTGTGGGTGGTCACAAACTATAAGGGCATATTCAACTAGTAGGGTAGGGACACATAAGGTTGTGGGAGTGGAGG
Source organism: Triticum dicoccoides (assembly GCF_002162155.2). Lineage (NCBI taxonomy): Eukaryota > Viridiplantae > Streptophyta > Magnoliopsida > Poales > Poaceae > Triticum > Triticum dicoccoides. The sequence goes on from NC_041385.1 coordinate 777,641,001, forward strand.
GAGAATAGGGACGAATGGATTTTTTGTCTCAAGACTCTTCTCTTTGTAATACAAATCTGAACACATCGAACCTGTGAACAAAGATAGCCATGATATATGATGGGAGACGTTGAATTTGATTCCTCAAACACAATGGTAACCATTTTCATGGACAACTTGTACCAAAATTATCGGGATCGGGCTAATTTTTTTTCTCAAATGCCTAACCCAGAGCCCGAAGATGACGAAACATAAACATAGATTATAGTGGTTTTAAATTATTAAACACAATAATTAGTTCAAAGGAGAAATGAACTATATTGTTCAGAAGTCGGACTTTTCCCAAGCATGGGTAGCATCATAGGGTCTTTTAGGCTCAGCATATATGAAGTAGGTTCTAAAAAATATCTTTACTAACCATGGAAGCAATGTGTGGTGCTTGGAATCTATGAAAATTTGTTGCCAAAATACTGTATTGTTTCAAATGTCTTTTATATGGAGAAAAAAATCTAAGTAGGCGGCTTATGAAAATACCACATTGCAAAGAATACCTTATACATAAATGCATGCCATTGTTGTAATAGTTAAAAGGCGAAGTAGATAAGCAATCATTGTAAAGACTTGGTATTCTTGTTCTTTAATCAAAACCATACATGGAAATAATGAGTGTAGTACCTTTCTAGGACTTATTTTAATAAACTTTCATGACGAAAAGGATTAAGGGTAACGAGTTTCTAAGAGTGAAGGAATCATCACCAAAAAAGAAAAGGAATCTTACCAAGTGGGCATGCCTAGTTAGTCACGAACACTCATCACTTGGGTCCTTTATAAGAAAAACTAGAAAAGAAACATATACTTCTAATGGAAACATATCATAGACATCCTATGGTATAAGAGCACGTTTCCACCATTATATGTATTTGTTCCCACATTACATCAAATATATTCCATCGCATATGAATTTTCTTTATGCAAAATGATTACAATATTGGTGAATTTGGCCGAATATATCAAAAATGTGTTTGTATGTAAAATATTTTTAGATATTTTTAGTGCCTATAGAAAAGTAATTCATCTCAAAAGATTCCCCATCTAATTCTTGATAATTGTTCAATAATAATTCAAATAACAATCTTACTTATGCTTCCTTAGTTTATGTGCAAAAGCACATTTTACTACCAGAAAAAAATTATATAGGTGGTGAAAACAGTGAATAATTTCTACAATATATGGACTCTGATAAAATTCTACCAACAAACCATATAAAACCCATTACGGTATTGACACATAAAAGGTAAAAAAATATAGGGAATAAACAAAAGAAACCAAAATAAAAGTGAAACAAAAATTCAAGGAATTAAATAAGAAATAAGAAGTAGCAATAGAAAAAGTTCCACCAGGACGGCTCCATAGACAGCCCACGGGGCGCAGTAGGGTGAGGAGCGGCTATACCACGCTTGCTGCAAGGTGTACAGTTCTGTCGCCTCAGGTGCCCTATAAATGTTTCTCAAGAAAACATGTTCCCACATTTCAGAAAACTGTATGTGATATTTTAAAACAATTATACAATATAAAATAAATGTTTGTGTAATTAAAAACTATATTTCTTACGATTCAGAAAAATGTATGATATTTTAAAAAAAATCATGCATTTCAAAACATGTGTTCTTGAGATTAACAAAATGTTATACAATTTAAAAATAATGTTCATGTTGTAGAAAAAATTGGTTTCGTATCATTAAAAAACTGTTGAAAATGTATTTGAAACAATGTTAAAAAACGTATAATTTTGAAAAAATTAATCATGTATTTAGAGAATTGTTAAAAATTTATAAAAAATGTCCCTGATGTATTTGAAAAATGTACAGTGTGTTTGAAGAAGATAGACATCAAAATATATCTTTAAAACTATTAATTATGTATTTCAAAAATATTTAATTTCTATACAAAATTTAGGTGTATAAGAAAAATTTACAATGTGTATGAAACTAGACATTTCTTAAAAAAAGAAAAAAAATAAAAGTTAGAAAATATAAAAAATACTTAGAAAGAAACACAGTAAACCAACACAAAAAAAGCTTGAAAACCGAGACAAAACCATTCAAAACTGACACAGAAACCCATAAAAACAAAAGAATAGTGGGAAAGGACAAAAAGAAGAAAGAATGAAAAGGAGAAAATAGTAGAAAATCGGTAAAAGCGTAAAAGAAACGCAAGAAACAAAAAGGAGCTAGAAAGGTTCTAAAAGCGGTGCAAACCTGTCTATAGAACCTTTCTAAAACCGAATTAATGGGTCAGCCCATGAACCCCTGCGATAGAGGTGAGGCTATTGTCGGTCTCGCAATAGGCGAGAAATAGCCATGGGGAGCATGGCGGGCCACACTTTTTCTAACAACTAGCAAGGAGTCCGTGCATTGCAACGGAACCACAATAAAATTAGCTCTGCCATGGCTCAAAGTTTGTTAAATATTTCTACAGGGAGATTGACAACAGGGCATTGTGGAGGAGCAGCCGACATGGAGGGTGTATGGAGGAGACGGGAGGATGTTGCAGTGGGTTCTAGAGTTTGGACTCCATCTTCAGGAACCTTCGCCTCCCCAGGTCCAAGCATTTCAGAGGTGGATTTACCGTTCAAACACCTGCTGTTCGGTGCAATAATTCCAAACTTACGAGACCAAATACCTCCCCAGGTCCAAGCATTAAAGATCACTAAAGATGCTACCACCACTATCCTGTCATCGGTTTTCTGTGATGTTTTCCATTCCTCTATGTAAATAGCCAAATATATCAGTTTCAAAAAACATCTTATATTAAGTTGCGGAGGGAGTACAAGTTTGGTCGAATAAAATTTGAGCAAAGCACTCTTTGGGTACGTCTTGAGCAGTCACTGTCATTGTGATATCATGTTACAACGGTGTAATGTCTATACCTACTAATAAAGCAAGGTGCATTTCATCAATTTTTTTCATCCGTTCACCACTGAAAAAGCATTTTTTTCTATCCGAGGTGGTACTAAATTCTTATGTGTTTGTCTGCTAGAAAAAGAATTTACGTACGTGGGCCGCAAGCCCCTTTATTTTCAGCCCACGCAGCCATGAAAATTATATTTTCCGCATCAGGCGATAAATAGTCCGAGTTTCGCACAGGAGAAACTATAAAGGGCTGGCCCATTTTTCTTTATTTCTGTGTTTTACTTCTATTTTTATTCTCCTTTCCATGTCTCTTTTTCCCGTCCAAGTTTATTTTTTTAGAATTTATTTCATTAGTTAAAAATTCTCAATAAATGTTCACAGTTAAAGAAAACAAATTCTGGAAAATGTTCAGAATTCCAAAATTTTGTTGCTATTTTGAAAAATATTGAAAACTTGCAAAAAGTTTTCCAGTTTTCGGAAAAATGTTGTTTCCAAAAATTGTTTGAGATTTCTAAAAATAAAATGGCATTTTGAAAAATGCTCTAGATTCAAAAAATATTCCTGTTTTGTGAAATTATCACAATCAAAAATAATGTTTGTGTTTAAAAGATGCACATTTTCAAAAAATCTGACGATTTTTCCATACATGTCCCAGTTTTAAAAAAATGTTCACAATTTCAAATCATGTTCATGTTTTTATTAAAAAGTTGGTGTTTCCAGAAAATGTTTGTGAATTTTATAAGATATTCCCTTCCATATTTTGTTATCGTTTTTCCAAAAGTGTAAATAGTTTTCAAAAAACTATTCAGGATTTAAAAAACTGTTCAAGTTTCCTAGAATGTTCAGAAACTTCATACCTTAAAATCCCCTCGATTGAAAGGATTGAAAGGAAAAGTAGATTAAATAACTCATGGGGCTTCTCTGGCCTATGATGATGTAACAAAACTCTTAAATGTACTCGATCAATGAATAAAAAAATAGTGAATTGATTCCTTCCCACGCGGCGAAACCGAGAAGCTAAATGTTCCCTTTTTACGTGCACACAGGGTTTTGCTTGCGCATTTAATTCTCACTAACTTTAAATGCATACTATTTTATCTCCCGTTGCAACGCACGGGCATATGTGCTAATAATACCAATATGGCTATACACGGTGTAATGTAATATCAATATCATGTTACAATGGTGTAATGTAATACCCATATCATGTTACAATGGTGTGATGTAATACCGTTATCATCACTATTAGGGAAAACCTTATACACAATATCTTAGTAGTAGCGCTGAACAAAACAGGGCGCTACTGCTAATTAGTAGTAGGGTGTTTAAATAAACCGTGCTACTGCTACCTCTTTAGGAGTAGCGCGTTTCGGGGAAACGCGCTGCTGCTATGTTTGTAATGGGCGCAGATGGCTAGCCCCACTTAGTAGTAGCGCTTATCCGTTACCAGCGTTACTGCTACGTCCCGTAGCAGAACGCGCTACTACTTACTTACCTTATCCTGGAGGGGTTGACCATCTCAGGCCAACTCCACCGCGCGACCCCAAACAGACGTCCATTTTGTCCGGATTCTGTCCGTTTCCGTAGTGATTTGGGGTCGTGTCCGGGCCTGTCCTGGGATGCGGTGGTCGTGCGTCCAGCGCGCGGCCGCATCCATTTGCCCCATCATGTCCGCGTATATTTCTTTGCAAGTCCTTAACATTTTTTTATCATTCATTTTTGGTACATGATAATACATCATTACATTTTGACTAGTAAAGCAAGGCCAAAGAAAACAAGAACCACAAGAATACATTTGAGAAGATACCCAACTTCCATAACTACTCCCTTGAGTTGGATTAGCGTCTTCTCGATGCACTCATTGTTGATATATGGAGGAGGCACGACATTGCACCCTCCTTTCTTCTTCAAGCCAGAAGTCGACGTTGCTTCCTCACACGTAGTATCGTGCCTTGTTGCTTCTTCGCACGTAGTATCGTGCCTAGCGTCTAATCTAGCAACAAGTGCACTTGCCTCATCTAAAGCCTCTAGGCTAGCTAAAAGTGCACGAACATGCAATACATTTCGCTCTATCAACATATCGATGTACTCTTCTTCCCAATACCAAAACTTGCATCCATTCTACACAATAAAACTTAAAGTTAGCACCACTAGTCTAATCCAAGAGCACAAACCGAAGCTAAAAGAGCACATACCCCATCGTTTAAGCACTTGATGAACACCCATCCGGGATGCTCCGGCGTTGTAGACACGCGGCGCACGACCACCTTTGGGCAGTGGTCACACTTGATGAGGGGCAACGGTGAGCCGACGAGCTTTTGGGCAAGCACCGAGCCCGGCCGGCCGCCATTCGCGTATCTGTCGGCGGGCCACCGACGGTGCAGATCCGAGCGGCTAGAGGACGAGTCACTGCCTGCATGTGGCCTTGTGGCCCTGCCAGGGCCTTCCGGCGAGGTTCCCGGCCAGTCCATGGCGCGGCCCGGCCTCACACAGCTGGGCGAGCTCAAGACCGACCGGATCAGCCCCAAATCTGGCCGGCGGGTGCGCAAACAAGGTGGTCGTGCTTGGGTTGCTCGGCGGCGACGAGAGGAAGGGGCTGGGCAAGCGGGCGTCCGAGTTGCACGGCTACAATGGCAGCGGGCGGCCGGCGGCGGCGAGGAGAAGAGAGGGGAAGAGTGGAGTGGATGCGGCCGGAGGGAGGGAGGGGGCGGATAGAAAAAGGCCCGTCCTGTGCCACCGACGGGCGGGCCAGGGGAGGACATGCGCAGACGACCCGCGCATCCGCGTGGTGTCCGTTTCACCCCAAAAGCGGCGCAAACTTGGGCCGCGGATGGGTCGAAAGCGGACACAAAGCGGACAAACGTCCGTTTGCGCCCGCGCGCTGGGCCGTCTCGTTTGTCCCTTTTAACCCAAACGGACGGGGGCGGACAGGATAGGATCGCGCGGTGGAGTTGTCCTCACTCACTCTCCCTCTCACTCGCTCTCGCCGGCGCCGAACCCGTCATCCGCCGCCGCCGCGCTGCTTCTCCACCGAGGTACTCCCTCCTTCCTCCTCCCCCTCCTCCCCCTCCTCCTCCCAATGCCCCTCCCTCCTCCTCCTCCGATCGCCC
>NC_041385.1:777647514-777670281 GCF_002162155.2 Triticum dicoccoides
CTTTCCCTCCTCCCTCCATCTTTTTTTCTGTTTTGACTGTATTTTTTATTATTGTATAATGTAGTTTTTTTTACTGTTTTTAGTAAGTGTTTAAAATAATTAGTAAGTAAATTAATAAAACTAGTTGAACTAGTTTATTTTTAGTAAGAATTAGTTGGATTAATAGAACTAATGTATTTTTAGTAAAAAAAATTAATATAACTAGTTGAACTAGTTTATTTTTAGAAAGAACTAGTTTATTTTTATTTATAGTAAGTTTAGTTTTAGTAAGAACTAGTTGAATTAATAGAACTAGTTGAACATGTCACATTTTTTGTTTTTTTTGTTTAAGCAATTATTACCGCATCGACATCGACGTTGCCTCTCCCACATCCCCATCGTCGATCCCGTCGTTCGCTAGGGTTTTAGTTGTATTAGTGATGTTACATGTATGATACTATTTGGGATGTATTAGTGATAACTTATAGGGTATTTGTTTTTGCAGAAATCAAGGAGCCCCTCATCCCCGCCGTCGTCCCCGTCTCCGACCCCCTCCGACCTCGAGGTGAGACCAGCCAAATCTTCATGTCAATATGAGTCCTATAAGATATGATGTAGATAAAAACATGTATATCTTGTGTTGCTCAAATAGGATATGTGGTTTCCCAAGTGGTCGATCTTTTTTGCAGGTTACACCTCCGAGTGGCCTATGTTTTGCCGGAGTGTTGATTAATTTCTGTTCCGGCAATGCGCTCGATATGTCCTGTTTTAGCAAAGGTCATGTCGGAATTTTTCGTGAATTTTGGCATGACTTTTGCTAGAATATGTAGGAAATATCGAGTGGACTGGATTTTTTAGAAATATAATTAAACGATATTTCGGGTTGACTTTAAGTCTGTCGAGGCCGAAGAATCCCTACTATTGTCGTGGGGGTCGTTTCTCCTTCTTCTCTGGGTGCTAAACCTTTGTTATGCACCAGGTGAAGGAGGAGTAACGACCATCACCGACGGTCTCAAATGTCAGAGAGGAATCAGTGAGGGAGAGTCTCCACCATATATGAGAGGATGAAAAATCCTGACTGTTGTCATGGGGGTAGCTTCTCCTTCTTTCCCGTGTGCTAGACACTTTGGTGTAATGCACTCGGGAACGAAAGGAGGAGCTACCATCACCGACGGTCGAATATATACACCACGTGAGCTGACAGTTTTCAAGAAAAGACTCGACAGACCGATAGTCAAGCCGTGATGAATAATAATGATCTAATTTAGTTTTTGTAGTACATGTATTTAATTTTACAAGTTTAATCTTTGAATTATGAACATAGGAAATGTACTCGGACGAAGAAGGTCCCGGGGAGTGCTCCTGGTGCGGCGACAACCGGGGTTTCTGCGACAGGCCTCACCTGGACGAAGGGTCGGCGCTTCGGCATTAAGCTCGAGGAGGCCTTCGATTGTGATACGGTAATCTATGACGCAAAGTATTTTTTTCGTAATTAAGCTCGACTTCTACTACTTCAACGTGTAATTTTCGTCTTTTACAATTCGACTAGCTTATCCCATGTCATGCAAGACGCTATGTCTTGGAGAGGATGGGTTTTGAAGATCATGAGAGGAATGAAACAAATAAAATTAACCTAAGGACCCATCATGGTATGGATTTTGAGGTAAATCTATACAATTCTGAGAGCGTTTGACCATGCATGAACACAAGGATAGTAGGACAGTTATCATGTAACAATTTATAATAAGCTTCAATAAATATCTTAGTTTTTATCAAAATGAGCAACAAGGGTCCAATACCATACAATAAAGGAAAATCTATACCAACTTAGACATCTTTTATATGTTAGAAAAATCGCCAAATTAGATTCAAATAACCAATCGTATTTAATTATGGCTGGAAGTAGATTTGAGGCCCACGAAGTAAGAAGATGGGAAGACATTATGCAAAAGGGGAGTAGCCTCCTCCCGCTCCCTGCATTTGGGACGGGGGGTGATGAGCTCGATAGTGGGGTAAAAAATGAGGGCCATTAATGTGGGTGGTCACAAACTACAAGGGCATATTCAACTAGTAGGGTAGGGACACATAGGGTTGTGGGAGTGGAGAGAGAATAGGGAAGAATGGTTTTTTTTCTCAAGACTCTTCTCTTTGTAATACAAATTTGAACACATCGAACCTTTGAACAAAGATAGCCATGATATATGATGGGAGACGTTGAATTTGATTCTTCACACACTATGGTAACCATTTTCATCGACAACTTGTACCAAAATTATCGGGCTCGGGCTAATTTTTTTTCTCAAATGCCTAACCCAGAACCCGAAGAGGACGAAACATAAACATAGATTGTAGTTGTTTTAAATTATTAAACATAATAATTAGTTCAAAGGATAAATGAGCTATATTGTTCAGAAGTCGGACTTTTCCCAAGCATGGGTAGCATCATAGGGTCTTTTAGGCTCAACATATATGAAGTAGGTTCTAAAAAAATCTTTACTAACCATGGAAGCAATGTGTGGTGCTTGGAATCTATGAAAATTTGTTGCCAAAATACTGTATTGTTTCAAATGTATTTTATATGGAGAAAAAAATCTAAGTAGGCGGCTTATGAAAATACCACATTGCAAAGAATACCTTAGACATAAATGCATGCCATTGTTGTAACAGTTAAAAGGCGAAGTAGATAAGCAATCATTGTAAAGACTTGGTATTCTTGTTCTTTAATCAAAACCAGAAATGGAAATAATGAGTGTAGTACCTTTCTAGGACTTATTTTAATAAACTTTCATTACGAAAAGGATTAAGGGTAACAAGTTTTTAAGAGTGAAGGAATCATCACCAAAAAAGAAAAGGAATCTTACCAAGTGGGCATGCCTAGTTAGTCACGAACACTCATCACTTGGGTCATTTATAAGAAAAACTAGAATAGAAATATATACTTCTAAAGGAAACATATTATAGACATCCTACGGTATAGGAGCAAGTTTCCACCATTATATGTATTTGTTCCTACATTACATCAAATATATTCCACCGCATATGAATTTTCTTTATGTAAAATGTTTACAATATTGGTGAATTTGGCCGAATATATAAAAAATGTGTTTGTATGTAAAATATTTTTAGATATTTTTAGTGCCTAGTGAAAAGTAATTCATCTCAAAAGATTCCCCATCTAATTCTTGATAATTTTTCAATAATAATTCAAATAACAATCTTACTTATGCTTCTTTAGTTTATGTGCAAAAGCACATTTTACTACCAGAAAAAAATTATATAGGTGGTGAAAACAGTGAATAATTTCTACAATATATGGACTCTGATAAAATTCTACCAAAGAACCATATAAAAACCATTACGGTATTGACACATAAAAGGTAAAACAATAAAGGGAATAAAAAAAGAAACCAAAATAAAATTGAAACAAAAATTGAAGGAAATAAATAAGAAATAAGAAGTAGCAATAGAAAAAGTTCCACCAGGACGGCTCCATGGACAGCCCACGGGGCGCAGTAGGGTGAGGAGCGCCTATACCACGCTTGCTGCGAGGTGTATACTTCTCTTGCCTCAGGTGCCCTATAAATGTTTCTCAAAAAAAGGTGTCCTCTAAATGGCTAGCCCAACGTGGAAGGAGCGTTGGGTTTCTAGGGAATGTTCTTTTATATTATTATTTCTTTAACTGTATTTCTGAAGTGAACAAAAATTACACAAATTTTATAAAGTTCACTGTGCTTCAAAAAAATGTTAACACAATGTTAAAAAAATGGTCAGAAAACTTTTAGAAAATGGTAATAACATACAAAAAATTTCATGTTAAAACATCTTCCCACATTTCAGAAGACTGTATGTGATATTTTGAAACAATTATACAATATAAAAGAAATGTTTATGTAATTAAAAAAATGTTTCTTACGATTCAGAAAAATGTATGATATTTTCAAAAAAAAAATCATGCATTTCAAAACATGTGTTCATGAGAGTAACAAAACGTTATACAATGTAAAAATAATGTTCATGTTGTAGAAAAATTTGGTTTCGTATCATTATAAAACTGTTTAAAATGTATTTGAAACAATGTTAAAAAATGTATAATTTAGAAAATGTTAATCATGTATTTAGAGAATTGTTAAAAATTTATAAAAAAATATCCCTGATGTATTAGAAAAATGTACAGTGTGTCTGAAGAAGATAGACATCAAAATATATTTTTAAAACTATCAATTATGTATTTCAATAATATTAAATTTCTATACAAAATTTATGTGTATAAGAAAAATGTACAATGTGTATGAAACTAGACATTTCTTTAAAAAAACAAAAATAAGAAAAGTTAGAAAATATAAAAAATACATAGAAATAAATACAGAAAACCAACACAAAAAAAAGCTTGAAAACCGAGACAAAACCATTCAAAACCGACACAGAAACCCATAAAAAGAAAAGAATAATGGGAAAGGACAAAAAGAAAAAAAGAATGAAAAGGAGAAAATAGCAGAAAATCGGTAAAACCATAAAAGAAACGCAAGAAACAAAAAGGAGTTGGAAAGGTTCTAAAAGCGGTGCAAACCTGTCTATAGAACCTTTCTAAAACCGACTTGTTGGGTCAGCCCATGAACCCCTGCGATAGAGGTGAGGCTATCGTCGGTCTCGCAATAGGCGAGAAATAGCCCTGGGGAGCATGGCGGGCTATATTTTTTCTAACAACTAGCAAGGAGCCCGTGCATTGCAACGGAACCACAATAAAATTAGTTCTGCCATGGCTCAAAGTTTGTTAAATATTTCTACAGAGAGATTGACGACAGGGCATTGTGGAGCAGCAGCTGACGTGGAGGGCGTATGGAGGAGACGGGAGGATGTTGCAGTGGGTTCTAGAGTTTGGACTCCATCTTCAGGAACCTTCGCTGCCGCTGGCAAGAATGCAAGGAGATGAACCATAAAGAAAATGAGGCTGGGATGAGTAGTTCCGTATTTTATATAGTGGCAGAGGTGGGTAAATATCTGCTACCTCTGGTGGCAAGGCCATGTCTCTATGCACACATATCTCAGCCCTTGGTTGGAGGTAGATCAAACGGCTCACGTTGTCCAGAGGCAGACACACCATCACCACCAACTGAGATTTTTGTAGGAGTAGAGATCTCAGATTCAAATGTTGTGTGTTGGGTGTGCCACAGTTCTTGAAACTAAAAAACCTTAGATACATATGTCTATTTAGGTCCTGGTTTTGCTTTCGGGTCGTGCCTGTAGAGATGCAAGTCAGTGTCCTCAAGCCTGCAAAACTTATGAAACTAATACAAAATATATAATAGCATCCAATTTAATTAATGAAGGATTCAAACCCTACAAAGCATGAAGGGAAGCGATTCAAATTAGCAAGCCAATATATGACGTGTTGCGGTCACATTTATCGTGCGCCGCATGTCCCTAGTGAGGCCTACACGATGGCTCACCCTATTACCCCTGATCCTTTCACACATCACTATATGGCCACATATTTTTTATCGGCGTTGTTCCTGCGAGGAGGGAGGGAGGGTCCTTTTCCATGCGAAACCACTACGAGGGGTGCTAGAAAAAGAAAAGAATAGTGGGAAAGGATAAAAAGAAGAAAGAATGAAAAGGAGAAAATAGTGGGAAAGGATAAAAAGAAGAAAGAATGAAAAGGAGAAAATAGTAGAAAATCGGTAAAACCGTAAAAGAAACGCAAGAAACAAAAAGGAGCTGGAAAGGTTCTAAAAGCGGTGCAAACCTGTCTATAGAACCTTTCTAAAACCGACTTAATGGGTCAGCCCATGAACCCCTGCGATAGAGGTGAGGCTATTGTCGGTCTCGCAATAGGCGAGAAATAGCCATGGGGAGCATGGCGGGCCACACTTTTTCTAACAACTAGCAAGGAGTCCGTGCATTGCAATGAAACCACAATAAAATTAGCTCTGCCATGGATCAAAGTTTGTTAAATATTTCTACAGGGAGATTGACGACAGGGCATTGTGGAGGAGCAGCCGACATGGAGGGCGTATGGAGGAGACGGGAGGATGTTGCAGTGGGTTCTAGAGTTTGGACTCTATCTTCAGGAACCTTCGCCGCCGCTGGCAAGAATGCAAGGAGATAAACCATAAAGGAAACGAGGCTGGGATGAGTACTTCCGTATTTTATACAGTGGCAGAGGTGGGTAAATATCTGCTACCTCCGGTGGCAAGGCCATGTCTCTATGCACACACATCTCAGCCGTTGGTTTCAGGTAGATCGAACGGCTCATGTTGTCCAGAGGCAGACACACCATCATCATCAACTGAGATTTTTATAGGAGTAGAGATTTCCGATTCAAATGTTGTGTGTTGGGTGTGCCACACTTCTTGAAACTAAACAACCTTAGATACATATGTCTATTTAGGTCCTGGTTTTGCTTTCGGGTCATGCCCGTAGAGATGCAAGTCAGGTTCCTCAAGCCTGCAAAACTTATGAAACTAATACAAAATATATAATAGCATCCAATTTAATTAATGAAGGATTCAAACCCTACAAAGCATGAAGGGAAGCGATTCAAATTAGCAAGCCAATATATGACGTGTTGCGGTCACATTTATCGTGCGCCGCATGTCCCTAGTGAGGCCTACACGATGGCTCACCCTATTACCCCTGATCCTTTCACACATCACTATATGGCCACATATTTTTTATCGGCGTTGTTCCTGCGAGGAGGGAGGGAGGGTCCTTTTCCATGCGAAACCACTACGAGGGGTGCTAGAAAAGGTGCCCGCATACTGTCCATCTTCTCGGAACTGCTGCACAAGGGTGCTCCCACCAAAGCCCTCACCATCAACACTATATCGGGTTCGCGCCGTGGCACGAGGGTGCCGGTCAGAATGTTTAGACAAAACATGTAACAATTTGTCGGTAAGAGCCCAGGAATAGCATGTGTAGACAACCAATTGTGTTAGAAGTAAAACATAATGGGACTGAAGATGAACATCAGGTTATAAGACAGAATCAAGCACGGTGCTTTCATACGACCAGACATAAAACACATGACCATATATTACTTTTTACGACAGAGAGATAGGAATTAAAATCTTAAATCTATACGTGCCTTGTTCAGAACAAAGTGAAAATAGCAACATACCACCAAGTGGTACCTTTCACTACAAAGACAACAACGGGAATCTAAAGGCAGATATCGAGGTTGGAACAAGCAAACCATCAAACAATTGTAACAAGGAATTAAAAGTAACCGTCACAGGAGACTTGCTGCCCAGACATGTCTTGTGATGGTAAATTGCAAGGGCAGCTTTAGAGCTTGCAACATGACGACAAAAAATGTGGGACTAGGGAATCACCATTAGATAGTCATCATCCTATAGAGGAAAGTCAAGGATAAAATAATTGTTTTACAAAAGGATATGCAAGCAAGAGTACTGCTGCTGTAAAACTACTTAAACTACTCCATAGAATTAACAGAATTAAGATGATCTCCTGGAGTAGTTCAAGCAATACTGGAGTAGTTCAAGATACTGTATCTTGGTGCAGCACTAAGCATGAGATACAATACTCCACAAAATTAACACAATCAAGAAAGTATAAAAGCAAGTTAACAATCTAACAAGGCAAGTTTCAGTACTGCACCAAGTCAAAATCTACTACAATCTTTAAGCTACTGAATATTCCAAAACAGTGAAGTGAAGTTCCATTTTAAGCTACTGCAATCTTTCTCTAAATCTACTCATGCATCTGTGGAACTTAGCAGTATTCATTTAAGAATGGAGTAAATTAACTTGGCAGTATGCAAACTTTGAGTAAAGTTGACTTGGCATTATATTGAAATTCCACTGCAGTCTTTAAACTACTGTAACCCGTCGGAAATCTACTGGAAACCCCCCAAAAAAGTTCATCTTTTGTACTGAGTACCTTGCGGATGGCGTCGCAGCCGGCGAGGACCTCCTTGATCTGCGTGCACTTCCTCGCCGGCTTATTCTTGTCATCCTCGCTGGCTTCCTCGAGCTTGGTCTTGGCCTTGCCGGTGGCACCGGGCTTGGACTTGGGCTCCCACTTCCACTTGTGATCAAAGCTGATGTCGTTCGGGGGATACTTGAGAGCCCGGTCCCGCCATGCGGCTTCTCCTCGGCCGTCCGCTTCACCTTGCATCCCCCCGGGGAGGCGGTGGCATAGGTGTACTTGCGGCGAGCCGGCTGTGCGCCTTGGTGCGAAGGTGCCGGTCCAAATGTTGTAATTAAGCAGGTAATGGTGAAGTTAGTAGGAAGGTTTGAGAAACTATTTACATCTAAAAAATCAGAGTAACCATCCATGATAGATGAGTTTACCATATCACAAACAGCAAAATAAACCCAATGCAAGGTAAGCAAGGCATAGTCAATCACGGGATAATTGATTTGCATGGTCACGACAAAAGCAATAAGAGAATTGGCAGTGAACTGGACACTAAAACTGAACATTTTTGTGATATTCTAAAAACCAATGGCTTCCTCTTCAGCCCCCTCTGGAACCTATAACAACACCAAAGCATAGCACTTTATTTCAGATAGACGCCTTCGCCTACTTCAAAAGATAGAATAGAACACCCATATAAATTAGGGATTGGTACATAGCAGGACACTTCTGCTATGCCATAAAGAAACATATAAATTAGTGATCCATATAAATTAGGTGGCAAATGAGTAAGAGTTGTATCCCTCTGTTCAAAAGATAGCATGATACACCAAAAGAAAATCATAGCAGTAGTCCAAGATAACTTATTTATATGGTTCTTCAATGGCATACAATGGTGCAAACCATATAAATTAGACGTCAAATGAGTAAGAATAGTAGACCTTTGTTCAAATGCAAACAATTAAGCAGAAGGATTTAGCAAGTGCAGCAGGGCATAAGGTTCGGTACAAAGCAAAAGCATTTAGCCTGATTATTAAGAGCAACAGAGCATATAGTTCTGTGCTAAAGAGTTTCAGAAGCAAGCATAGTGGCAGTGAGGTCAATATCGAGTAAGCAAACCACATATAGGGCCAACCCAAAATGGTCCAAGTACCCTATTTTCCATACATCTTAGATAGCAAACCACATAAAGCTTGATGCACTATTATCTTTGACTCAGTCAGACCCAAAATAAAGCATTGATTACATCTTAGATAGTAACTTGGGCATTGATCACATCTTAGATAATAGCTTTGGTAAACAACCTGTTTTTTAAAGCAATAGTGTAGGCTGGTTTTTTAAATCTTCCGGCCATTGATTAGATGCAATAGTATAGGTTGGTTTTCTAAATCACCTCTGTTCCATATTAAGTGTCGCTAATTTAGTACTAAATCAACACCACTTAAGATGGAATGGAGGGAGTAGCTTTTATCACATCTTCACCAATTTCCTGGTGCCATTCTTATTCTATAGCACCAAGTCAAATGTTGATCCTTATTTGTATAATATGCCCATCCATATTAGAAGGGCTAAATTCTACTAATTCAGTTAGGCTCTAACCATCCAAATTTTACTAATCAGTGTTATTGACTTTCTTATGTCGTGTCCTGTGCTCCTAAAAGACGACATGCAATCAGAGATGAGGACTGTTCATGTGAGGGCAACAATTTCACCATACGGGGCTACATCCATGTGCCAACTAAGTTATGAACTTCTTCACTTTCACCTAGACTACAGAAAAAATGGGGAGATCCACCTGGCACTATCGCTATTAGAATTAAAAGAATGTTTCTCTAGTACCGTTGTTCTGCATGCCAAGTTTAGCAAAACTTATTTGTCTAATGGATACATAATAACATGTTTGTTTATCTAAATAATGCCATATGAATAACCGAAATTTTTAAAATCGACTTTGTATTTTAATTCATACAACATAAAGTCAATCAGGCAACATCCTAAATTTATTTTGCACATAGGAAGATCGGAAGAGGAAGAGGAAAGAGGGAACGGAGAAATCAAAATTCAAGGAACAAAGAACCAGAAAGCAGCCACAGTAGCCTGGGAAAAAATCCTCCTTTCAGCAAGATGAAACATAAGAAGGAACATGAGATCCACTTCCCATAAATATCCGAACCTCTTGGATTCTTTTTTTCTTGGCTTATCAAAATAGAGTATACTAATTCAGAAAGATCTGTATAACAGATAGTATTACACAATGCAACAGGCAAACCTTTCCTAAAAATTAGACATGCACAAACATGGGGTTCGAAAGAAAATGCGAGATTTGGGATTTGTGTGCAAACCCAAAAAAGGAAACTTGAGACCCACAACAAGATTGTCTTTTTATGTATATGCAAGGCTCGTCCTATCTATTAGTTTCTTCTTCTGAATCCCCAACTATCAAGTGCTTTCTCTGAATAAAAAACACTATAGTGTTCTATGAATCATATTGTGCGATACTAATCAACCAATTAGCTAGAATTAACAATATAAAGAGCCATTGCCCTTTTAGTAAGGTAAATACCATCCCTATGTCTATGGAAAATAGCATGCACCAAAGTGAACATCCATGATGAGAATTGTACACGTACTCCCTTCGTTCCGATTTACTCGTCGTGGTTTTAGTTCAAATTTGAACTAACACCACGATGAGTAAATCGGAAAGGAGGGAGTACTAAAGAAGGCACTTACTTCCTAATAAAGAAAACAAATTGCTAATACATAAATCAAAAAACTGATCCGACCTCGATCTCTAATTACAACTGCAGCACACATTTCTACCTAGAGATATCTTTGTTTTGCATATACTCCCTCTGTCCCAAAATAAGTGACTCAAATTTGGGACGGAGGGAATATAAATCAATTCATAGCCTTTCTAGAACAACTTTAGAGTAATCAGCACCCTTGGTAATATACTAAAACGGGTACTTCATCACTTGTGACTTATTACTCCACTCCAAATTTATATGGCCCTGAAACATTCTAAGTAAAATGTCATGTTATAAGGTACTACCGATCTGTTGTTGAGATAATGACCATTTTTATAAATTGTTCGACCATCATCACGACTGGCAAACCCATGTTCATCAATGATAGTTGAATCTCTTAACTATTTTGGAAAATATTTGAGCAACAACATTTTTTCATGCAAATGCATTTATCATCCATCTCACTACACTGACCATGCATCATGAATTCAGAAACTGAAACATATCCTAGAGGATCACCTAGTGGATTAGGTATCTCAAAGGAAATAAATGACTCGATACTTTCAACCCCGATCTCACCTTTGTCTCATTTACGCCAGACGAGTATATGCCTGTGTGGCAAGCCTCATTTTTTGGAACTCGGCGGTATACAACACTGCAGAAAACATGTTGAAGTTCAGTTAGCTAGAACACCAACCGAAAGAAACATAACAACATAGAATAAAAAGAAACTGTGCATTTGATTTAAACTAAACAGAACATAGTACCATCCTTAATTGGGCCAAAAGCTCGCCCAGACTTGATCTAATTTAAGCTTCATATGATAGATCCCAACAACAATATACACCCGATCAGAAGGCCTCTGCCCTGGCTCCAATGCATCCTTAATCTCATGCCATTTGAGGTCAAGTAAAAGTGGTAAATATTACTAGTGCACCATGCACCCGTCACAAAACAAACCCATCCTGGAAGTAACGACAACCACCGTTGTGACATCCAACCATCAAAGTGGGATCATCACTTAATGCAAAACACATATTAGGGCTATGGGGATCAAAATCAACTCCATTGATTCATACTTAATCTCAAGTTGTTTCTGAAATAGAATAAACAGGTTCTCCTGAACACCCTTGGTAATAAACACCTTGCAATTGGTGCGACAGAGTGGAAAACACCCTTAAATCATAACATGCCTCTTATATCATTTTCGAGATCGATTTCCCCCCTAATATATCTGTGAAAGTGAGAATCATATGTGCAATGAGAAGAGCTCGAGTTGCAATTGAGGAAAATAAAACAATTTTTGTGGCACCATAAAAATGCAGTGATCTGACCTCTCCGACATCGAATGCGGGCGTGTGGCACTCATCAAATATTTGATTTACTCCCTAACGGCCCCTTGCCTCCTCCACGGTGCTCGACTGAGCGAGCAAATATGGCACTGCAGATTTTCAAGTTACCATGGCCATGAGAAAGAGACATGCATATTGTTGGGGAACAGAGCAGAAATTCAAAAAATTTCTATGCATCACCAGGATCAATCTATGGAGATTCTAGCAATGAGAGATAGAGGGAGTGCATCTTCATACCCTTGAAGATTGCTAAGCGGAAGCGTTACAAGAACACGGATGAAGGAGTCGTACTCGTAGCGATTTAGATCGCGGTTGATTCCGATCTAAGCACCGAACAACGGCGCCTCCGCGTTCAACACACGTACAGCCCGGGGACGTCTCCTCCTTCTTGATCCAGCAAGGGGAGAGGAGAAGTTGAGGGAGAACTCCGACGGCGTGGTGGTGATGGAGCTCGTGGTTCTCCGGCAGGGCTTCGCCAAGCACTACGGAGGAAGAGGAAGATGTTGGAGGAGGGAGAGGGCTGCACCAGGGGAAGGTTACCGGATGCCCTCTCTCTCCCTCACTATATATAGGGGGAAGGGAGGAGGAGGAGGCAACCTAGGGTTCCCTAGGGGAGGGGCGGTGGCCACAGGGGAAACCCTAGATGGGTTTGGGCGCCCCCACCCCCTAGGAAACTTGCCCCCCAAGCCGGGAGGGGCGGCTGCCCTAGCGGTGGCGCCCCCACCTCTCCTGGTTACGTGAGATGGGGTGGGAGGGGCGCTCAGCCCCTTAGTGGGCTGATGTGCCCCCTCCCCTTGGCCCCTTAGTATGGAACGCTTGCCAGGGCCTACGAAACCCCTTTCGGACACGCTGGTCATCACCTGGTACCCCCGAAACAATTCCGGACTCCAATACCCTTCGTCCAATATACCGATCTTCACCTCCGGACCATTCCGGAGCTCCTCGTCATGTCTGGGATCTCATCCGGGACTCCGAACAACCTTCGGTAACCACATACTATTTCCCATAACAACTCTAGCGTCACCGAACCTTAAGTGTGTAGACCCTACGGATTCGGGAACCATGCAGACATGACCGACACACCTCTCCAGCCAATAACCAATAGCGGGATCTGGATACCCATATTGGCTCCCACATGTTCCACGATGATCTCATCCGATGAACCACGATGTCAAGGATTCAAGCAATCCCGTATGCAATTCCCTTTGTCAATCGGTATGTTACTTGCCCGAGATTCGATCGTCGGTATCCCAATACCTCGTTCAATCTCGTTACCGGAAGTCACTTTACTCGTTCCGTAATGCATGATCCCATGACTAACTACTTAGTCACATTGAGCACATTATGATGATGCATTACCGAGTGGGCCCAGAGATACCTCTCCGTCATACGGAGTGACATATCCCAGTCTCGATTCGTGCCAACCCAACAAACACTTTAGGAGATACCTGTAGTGCACCTTTATAGTCACCCAATTACGTTGTGACGTTTGGTACACCCAAAGCACTCCTACGGTATTAGGGAGTTACACTATCTCATGGTCTAAGCAAATGATACTTGCCATTAGAAAAGCTTTAGCAAACGAACTACACGATCTTGTGCTATGCTTAGGATTGGGTCTTGTCCATCACATCATTCTCCTAATGATGTGATCCCGTTATCAATGACATCCAATGTCCATGGTCAGGAAACCATGACCATCTGTTGATCAACAAGCTAGTCAACTAGAGGCTCACTAGAGACATGTTGCGGTCTATGTATTCACACATGTATTGCGGTTTCCGGTCAATACAATTATAGCATGAACAATAGAAATTATCATGAACAGGGAAATACAATAATAACCATTTTATTATTGCCTCTAGGGCATATTTCCAACAGTCTCCCACTTGCACTAGAGTCAATAATATAGTTCACATCACTATGTGATTGTAATGAATCAACACCCGTGGGGTTTGATCATATCTCGCTTGTGAGAGAGGTTATTAGTATACGGATCTGAACCTTTCAGATCCTTGTGTGCTTTGCATATATCCATGTCATCTCCTAGATGCAGCTACCACGTTCTATTTGGAGCTATTCCAAATAACTGTTCTACTATACGAATCCGGTTTACTACTCAGAATAATCGGATTAGTGTCAAAGTTTGCATCGGCGTAACCCTTTACGACGAACTCTTTTACCACCTCCATAATCAAGAAAATTCCTTAGTCCACTAGTTACTAAGGATAAGTTTGACCGCTGTCCTGTGATCCATTCCTGGATCACTCTTGTACCCCTTGACTGACTCATGGCAAGGCACACTTCAGGTGCGGTACACAACATAGCATACTATAGAGCCTACGTCTGAAGCATAGGGGACGACCTTCGTCCTTTCTCTCTCTTCTACCGTGGTCATGTCTTGAGTCTTACTCAATATTCACATCTTATAACACAGCCAAGAACTCCTTCTTTGCTGATCTATTTTGAACTCCTTCAAAATATTGTCACGGTATGTATTTATTTGAAAGTACTATTAAGCGTTTTTGATCTATCCTTATAGATCCTGATGCTCAATGTTCAAGTAGCTTAATCCAGGTTTCCCATTGAAAAACACTTTTCAAATAACCCTATATGTTGTCCAGAAATTCTACATCATTTCTGATCAACAATATGTCAATAACATATACTCATCAGAAATTCTATAGTGCTCCCAGTCACTTCTTTGGAAATACAAGTTTCTTATAAACTTTGTATAAACCCAAAATCATTGATTTTCTCATCAAAGCATAAATTCCAACTCCGAGATGCTTACTCCAGTCCTTAGAAGGATTGCTGGAGGTTTGCATACTTGTTAGCATCTTTTAGGATTGACGAAACCTTTTGGTTGTATCACATACAACCTTTCCTCAAGAATATCGTCGAGAAAACAATGTTTTGACATCCTATCTGCAAGATTTCATAAATCATGTAGTAACTGCTAATATAATTCCAACAGACTCTTTAGCATCGCTACGAGTGAGAAAGTCTCATCGCAGTCAACTCCTTGAACTTGTCGGAAAACATCTTCACGACAAGTCGAGCTTTCTTAATGGTGACACTTACCATCATTGTCTGTCTTCCTTTTAAAATCCATTTGTACCCAACAGCCTTATGACCATTAAGTAGTTCTGCCAAAGTCTACACTTTGTTTTCATACATGGATCCTCTCTCGGATTTTATCGCCTCGAGCCATTTGTCGGAATCCAGGCCCACCATCGCTTCTCCATAGCTCGTAGGTTCATTGTTGTCTAGCAACATGACCTCCAAGACAGGATTACCGTTCCACTCCGAAGCAGTACGCGTCCTTGTCGACCTACGAGGTTCGGTAGTGACTTGATCTGAAGTTTCATGATCACTATCATCAGCTTCCACTTCAATTGGTGTAGGTGCCATAGGAACAACTTCCTGTGCCCTGCTACACACTGGTTGAAGTGATGGTTCAATAACCTCATCAAGTCTCCACCACCCTCCCACTCAATTCTTTCGAGAGAAACTTTTCCTTGAGAAAGGACCCGCTTCTAGAAACAATCACTTTAGCTTCCGGGTCTGAATTAGGAGGTATACCCAACTGTTTTTGGTGTCCTATGAAGATGTATTTATCCGGTTTGGGTTCGAGCTTATCAGGATGAAACTTTTTTCACATAAGCGTCGCAGCCCCAAACTTTTTAGAAACGGCAGCTTAGGTTTCTCTAAACCATAGTTCATACGCTGTCATCTCAACGGAATTACGTGGTGCCCTATTTAAAGTGAATGCGGTTGTCTCTAATGTTTAACCCATAAATGATAGTGGTAATTCGATAAGAGATGTCATGGCATGCACCATATCCAATAGGGTGCAGCTATGACGTTCAGACACACCATCACACTATGGTGTTCTAGGCGGCATTAGTTGTGAAACAATTTCCACAATGTCTTAATTGTGTACCAAACACGCAACTCAGATATTCATCTCTATGATCATATCATAGACATTTTATCCTCTTGTCACGACGATCTTCAACTTCACTCTGAAATTACTTGAACCTTTCAATAATTCAGACTTGTGTTTCATCAAGTAAATATACTCAACATCTACTCAAATCATCTGTGAAGTAAGAACATAATGATATCCACTGCGTGCCTGAGCACTCATTGGAATGCACGCATCAAAATGTATTACTTCCAACAAGTTGCTTTCTTGTTCCATCTCACTGAAAATGAGGCTTTTCAGTCATCTTGCCAATGTGGTATGATTTGCATGTCTCAAGTGATGTAGAATCAAGAGAGTCCAAACGATCCATCTTCATGGAGTTTCTTCATGCACACATACCAATAGACATGGTTCGCATAAACGAGTGAGTCCAAAGATCCATCAACATGGAGCTTCTTTATGCGTCTTATACCAATATGACTCAAATGGCAGTGCCACAAGCAGGTGGTACTATCATTACTATCTTATATATTTTGGCATGAACATGTGTATCACTACGATCGAGATTCAATAAACCATTCATTTTAGGTGCAAGACCATTGATACGTCTCCGTCGTATCTATAATTTTTGATTGTTCCATGCCAATATTCTACAACTCCCATATACTTTTTGGCAACTTTTTATACTATTTTTTGGGACTAACATATTGATCCAGTGCCCAGTGCCAGTTCCTGTCTGTTGCATGTTTTTTGTTTCGCAGAAACCCAATATCAAACGGAGTCCAAACGGGATAAAAACGGACAGAGATTTTTTTTGGAATATTTATGATTTTTGGGAAGTGAAATCAACGCGAAACGGTGTCCGGGGTGGTCACGAGGTAGGGGGGCGCCCTACCCCCCCAGGCGCGCCCCTGACCCTCGTGGTCCACCCGTAAGGCGGTTGACACTCTTCTTTTGGCGCAAGAAAGCTAATTTTATGAGAAAGATCTGGGCGAAAGATTCACCCCAATCGGAGTTACGGATCACCGGATATTTAAGAAACGGTGAAGGGGTAGAATCAGAGAACGCAGAAACAGAGAGATAGATCCAATCTCGGAGGGGCTCTCGCCCCTCCCATGCCATGGGAGCCAAGGAACAGAGGGGAAAACCTTCTCCCATCTAGGGAGGAGGTCAAGGAAGAAGAAGAATGGGGCCTCTCTCCCCCTTGCTTCCGGTGGCGCCGGAGCGCTGCCGGGGGCCATCATCATCACCGCGATCTTCACCAACACTACCTCATCTTCACCAACATCTCCATCACCTTCCCCCTTCTATATCCAGCGGTCCACTCTCCCGCAACCCGCTGTACCCTCTACTTGAACATGGTGCTTTATGCTTCATATTATTATCCAATGATGTGTTGCCATCCTATGATGTCTGAGTAGATTTTCGTTGTCCTATTGGTGGTTGATGAATTGCTATGATTGATATAATTTGCTTGTGGTTATGTTGCTGTCCTATTGTGCCCTCCGTGTCGCGCAAGCGTGAGGGATTCCCGTTGTAGGGTATTGCAATAAGTTCATGATTCGCTTATAGTGGGTTGCGTGAGTTACTGAAACACAAACCTGAGTAAGGGGATTATTGCGTATGGGATAAAAGGGGACTTGATACTTTAATGCTATGGTTGGGTTTTACCTTAATGTATGTTTAGTAGTTGCGGATTCTTGCTAGAGTTCCAATTATAAGTGCATATGATCCAAGTAGAGAAAGTATGTTAGCTTATGCCTCTCCCACATAAAACTTGCTATCGGTCTAGTAAAGTAGTCAATTGCTTAGGGACAATTCCACAACTCCTACCACCACTTTTCCACACTCGCTATATTTACTTTATTTGCATCTTTATCTAAACAGCCCCTAGCTTTTATTTACTCGCTCTTTATTATCTTGCAAACCTATCCTATCACACCTACAAAGTACTTCTAGTTTCATACTTGTTCTAGGTAAAGCGAACGTCAAGCGTGCGTAGAGTCGTATCAGTGGCCGATAGGACTTGAGAGAGTATTTGTTCTACCTTTAGCTCCTCTTTGGGTTCGACACTCTTACATATCGAAAGAGGCTACAACTATCCCCTATACTTGTGGGTTATCAAGACCTTTTTGTGGCGCCGTTGCCGGGGAGTCAAAGCGTGGGGTGAATATTCTCGTGTGTGCTTGTTTGCTTTATCACTAAGTAATTTTTATTTGCTGTTCTAAGTTGTTCTCTATCTTTAGTTATGGATATGGAACGCAAAATACCAAAAAAATTAGCTGTACTTGCTACTCATGAAGATGGGGTAACTCCTAAAACCCTCGATTCTCATTATGCGAAAGATATTATGTACTACTTTGATAATCCTGAGAAAGCCCCATTCAACTTTATAATGGGAGACACATTGGATCAACGTGAATACTTTAGGGATTATCGCTCGACACAAAAAGGGAAACTATTATGGGATCAATTTATTATGTTGCATTGGTATGCCTGGAATCTATGCTTGAGATATGATATTACTTGTTGCTCTAGGATGGAGGCCCCACACCTTCTCTTTTCATGCAAATTTAATGCTAATGAAACCTTAGCTTCTTATGCTAACGGTATATATGATTACTATGATGTAGAACAAATAGAAGAATTTGTTGCTTTTAAGGCTGCTTATGAAATTGAATCTTTGTTTGAAAAGTATGAAGCTTTAGATGATGATGTTTGTAGGCCTGAAAATCTTGCTATACTTAGATATTGCTATGCAAATTATGAATACAATTACTATATTAATGCATTTATTGAGAAAGTCTCCGCTATCCAAGAAGAGACTAATATTTTGCAGGAAGATATGGAAGAAGAAATTGATGAAACTGTGAGCTCATTGGATGAAAAAGATGATGAGGAGACTGAAGAATAAAAGGAGGAAGAGCGGATTAGCTACCCGTGCCCACCTTCTAATGAGAGTAACTCTTCAACTCATACATTATTTAATTCCCCTTCGTGCTTACCGAAGGATGATTGCTATGATGATTGCTATGATCCCTTGAATTTGTTTGAAATATCCCTTTTTGATGATGCTTGCTATGCTTGTGGCCAAGATGCCAATATGAATTATGCTTATGGAGATGAACTTGCTATAGTTCCTTATGTTAAACATGAAATTGTTGCTATTGCACCCACGCATGATAGTCCTATTATCTTTTTGAATTCTCCCGACTACACTATATCGGAGAAGTTTGTGCTTATTAAGGATTATATTGATGGGTTGCCTTTTACCATTGCACATGATGATTTTGATGAATATAATATGCATGTGCTTGCTGCTCCTACTTGCAATTATTATGAGAGAGGAACTATATCTCCACCTCTCTATGTTTCCAACACGATAAAATTGCAAGAAACTGTTTATACTATGCATTGGCCTTTACTAGGCGTGCATGAATTGTTCTTTTATGACATGCCGATGCATAGGAAGAGAGTTAGACTTCATCATTGCTTGATATATGTTACTTTGTGCTCACTACTAAATTACAAATCATTGTTAATTAAGATTGGCTTTGATATACCTTGGGATCCGGGTGGATCCATTACTTGAGCACTAAATGCCTAGCTTAATGGCTTTAAAGAAAGCGCTGCCAGGGAGACAACCCGGAAGTTTTAGAGAGTCATTTATTTCTGTTGAGTGCTTTCATATAGTTTTAAAACACAAAAATAAAGAGGGGAACCTAAAAACTTTTCAAAAAGGAAAGTGATAGTGAGAAAGACAAGCATTGTTGAAGTGGGAGAGCTCCTTGAACTTTGTTCATGCTCACGGAAACTTTGTGAATCTTGATTACAGAAACTTTTCATCAAAAATAATTATCCCATTGTACAATTCCATTGTATTATAAAAATAATGTGCCAAGGTTTGCCTTTAGGATGTTTACAATGCTTGTTGGTTTGTACGGTGCAGGACAGAAACTTTGGCTGTAGTGAACGATTTTACATTTTTAACTGGAACGTCAATTGGTTCCGATTCCTCTTGCACTGTATTTCCGTACAACTTGTTTATTTTTCCTAATTTTGGTAGAATTTTTGGGGTACCAGAAGTATTGTGATTGTTCATATTGCTACAGACTGTTCTGTTTTTGACAGATTCTGTTTTTGATGCATAGTTTACTTGTTTTGATGAATCTATCAATTTATATCAGTGGATTAAGCCATGAAAAAGTTATATTACAGTAGACACAATGTAAAAACAAGATATGAATTGGTTTGCAACAGTACTTAGAGTGGTGATTTGCTTTATTATACTAACGGATCTTACTGAGTTTTCTGTTGAAGTTTTGTGTGGATGTAGTGTCTAATCGAGGATGTTTCGATGTGAGAAGAAGGAAGAGAGGCAAGAGCTCAAGATTGGGGATTCCCGAGGCACCCTAAGTAAATATTCAAGGAGACTCAAGCGTCTAAGCTTGGGGATGCTGGGGAGGCATCCCCTCTTTCTTCAACAAGTATCGGTATGTTTTTGGATTCGTTTCGTTCATGCATTATGTGCAAGTCTTGGAGCGTCTTTTGCAATTAGGTTTTCATTTTTCTTTTATTCACCATGCTGGTATGAGATAGTCCTTGGTTGATTTATAGAATGATCATTGCACTTCACTTAAATCTTTTGAGTATGGCTTTATAGAATGCTTCATGTGCTTCACTTATATCATTTGAAGTTTGGATTGTCTGTTTCTCTTCATGTAGACAACCGCCATTTGTAGAATGTTCTTTTGCTTCACTTATACTTGTTAGAGCGTGGGAATATCTTTTGTAGAAAGAATTAAACTCTCTTGCTTCACTTATATCAATTTAGAGAGATGACAGGAATTGGTCATTCACATGGTTAGTCATAAAATCCTACATAAACTTGTAGATCGCTGAATATGATATGTTTGATTCCTTGCAATAGTTTTGCGGTATAAAGATGGTGATATTAGAGTCATGCTAGTGGGTGGTTGTGGATTGTAGAGACACTTGTGTTGAGGTTTGCAAGTCCCCTAGCATGCACGTATGGTAACCGTTGTGTGACAAATTTGAACCATAGGGTGTTTCTTTGATTGTCTTCCTTATGAGTGGCAGTCGGGGATGAGCAATGGTCTTTTCCTACCAATCTATCCCCCTAGGGGCATGCATAGTAGTACTTTGCTTCGAGGGCTAATAAACTTTTGCAATAAGTATATGAGTTCTTTATGACTAATGTGACTCCATGGATTATACACACTTTTACCTTTCCATCATTGCTAGCCTCTTCGGTACCGCATATTGCCCTTTCTCACCTCGAGAGTTGGTGCAAATTTCGCCGGTGCATCCAAACCCCGTGATACGATACGCTCTATCACACATAAGCCTCATTATATCTTCCTCAAAACAGCCACCATACCTACCTATCATGGCATTTCCATAGCCATTCCGAGATATATTGCCATGCAACTTCCATCATCATCATATTCATGACTTGAGCATTCATTGCCATATTGCTTTGCATGATCGTAAGATAGCTAGCATGATGTTTTCATGGCTTGTCCGTTTTTTGATGTCATTGCTATGCTAGATCATTGCACATCCCGGTACACCGCCGGAAGCATTCATATAGAGTCATATCTTTGTTCTAGTATCGAGTTGTAATGCTGAGTTGTAAGCAAATAAAAGTGTGATGATCATCATTATAGAACATTGCCCCATGAAAAAAAGGGAAAGGCCAAAGAAGCCTAAATAAAAAAAGGGGTCCAAAGAAGCCCATCCAAAAAAGGGGCAATGTTACTATCTCTTTTTCCACACTTGTGCTTCAAAGTAGCACCATGTTCTTCATGTAGTGAGTCTCATATCTTGTGCTTCAAAGTAGCACCATGTTCTTCATATAGATTGTCTCCTATGTTGTCACTTTCATATACTAGTGGGAATTTTCATTATAGAACTTGGCTTGTATATTCCAACGATGGGCTTCCTCAAATGCCCTAGGTCTTCATGAGCAAGCAAGTTGGATGCACACCCACTTAGTTTCTTTTGTTGAGCTTTCATACACTTACAGCTCTAAGTGCATCCGTTGCATGCCAATCCCTACTCCTCGCATTGACATCAATTGATGGGCATCTCCATAGCCCGTTGATTAGCCGCGTCGATGTGAGACTTTCTCCTTTTTTGTCTTCTCCACATAACCTCCATCATTATTCTATTCCACCTATAGTGCTATATCCATGGCTTGCGCTCATGTATTGCGCGAGGGCTGAAAAAGCTGAAGCGCGTAAAAAAGTATGAACCAATTGCTCGGCTCGTCATCGGGGTTGTGCATGATGGGAGCATTTTGTGTGACGAAGATGAAGCATGGCCAAACTGTATGATTTTGTAGGGATAAGCTTGCTTTGGCCTTGTTGTTTTGAAAAGACATGATTGCTTTATTGGTATGCTCGAAGTATTATCGGTTTTTATGTCAAATGATAGACTATTGCTTTGAATCACTCGTGTCTTAATATTCATGCCATGATTAGACATATGATCAAGATTATGCTAGGTAGCATTCCACATCAAAAATTATTCTTTTTTATCATTTACCTACTCGAGGACGAGCAGGAATTAAGCTTGGGGATGCTGATACGTCTCCGTCGTATCTATAATTTTTGATTGTTCCATGCTAATATTCTACAACTTCCATATACTTTTTGGCAACTTTTTATACTATTTTTTGGGACTAACATATTGATCCAGTGCCTAGTGTCAGTTCCTATCTGTTGCATGTTTTTTGTTTCGCAGAAACTCAATATCAAACGGAGTCCAAATAGGATAAAAACAGACGGAGATTTTTTTGGAATATTTATGATTTTTCGGAAGTGAAATCAACGCGAAACGGTGTCCGGGGTGGTCA
>NC_041385.1:777670503-777682201 GCF_002162155.2 Triticum dicoccoides
TGTAAGGCGGTTGACGCTCTTCTTTTGGTGCAAGAAAGCTAATTTTATGAGAAAGATATGGGCGAAAGATTCACCCCAATCGGAGTTACGGATCTCCGGATATTTAAGAAACGGTGAAGGGGTAGAATCAGAGAACGCAGAAACAGAGAGATAGATCCAATCTCGGAGGGCTCTCGCCCCTCCCACGCCATGGGAGCCAAGGAACAGAGGGGAAAACCTTCTCCCATCTAGGGAGGAGGTCAAGGAAGAAGAAGAAGAAGGGGGCCTCTCTCCCCCTTGCTTCCGGTGGCGCCGGAGCGCTGCCGGGGGCCATAATCATCACCGCGATCTTCACCAACACCGCCGTCATCTTCACCAACATCTCCATCACCTTCCCCCTTCTATATCCAGCGGTCCACTCTCCCGCAACCCGTTGTACCCTCTACTTGAACATGGTGCTTTATGCTTTATATTATTATCCAATGATGTGTTGCCATCCTATGATGTCTGAGTAGATTTTCGTTGTCCTATTGGTGGTTGATGAATTGCTATGATTGATTTAATTTGCTTGTGGTTATGTTGCTGTCCTATTGTGCCCTCCGTGTTGTGCAAGCGTGAGGGATTCCCACTGTAGGGTGTTGCAATACGTTCATGATTCGCTTATAGTGGGTTGCGTGAGTGACTGAAACACAAACCCGAGTAAGGGGATTATTGCGTATGGGATAAAAGGGGACTTGATGCTTTAATGCTATGGTTGGGTTTTACCTTAATGAATCTTTAGTAGTTGCGGATGCTTGCTAGAGTTCCAATTATAAGTGCATATGATCCAAGTAGAGAAAGTATGTTAGCTTATGCCTCTCCCACATAAAACTTGCTATCGGTCTAGTAAAGTAGTCAATTGCTTAGGGACAATTCCACAACTCCTACCACCACTTTTCCACACTCGCTATATTTACTTTATTTGCACCTTTATCTAAACAGCCCCTGGCTTTTATTTACTCGCTCCTTATTATCTTGCAAACCTATCCTATCACACCTACAAAGTACTTCTAGTTTCATACTTGTTCTAGGTAAAGCGAACGTCAAGCGTGCGTAGAGTCGTATCAGTGGCCGATAGGACTTGAGAGAGTATATGTTCTACCTTTAGCTCCTCGTTGGGTTCGACACTCTTACTTATCGAAAGAGGCTACAACTATCCCCTATACTTGTGGGTTATCAACCATTGAAGGTATTATTTAAATAAATAGAGTAACCATTATTCTCCTTAAATGAATAACCGTATTGTGATAGACATAATCCAATCATGTCTATGCTCAACGCAAACACCAAATAACAATTATTTAGGTTTAACACCGATCCCGATGGTAGAGGGAGCGTGCGATGTTTGATCACATCAACCTTGGAAATACTTCCAACACATATCATCACCTCGCCTTTAGCTAGTCTCCGTTTATTCCGTAGCCTTTTATTTCGAGTTACGAACACTTAGCAACTGAACCGGTATCTATTACCATGGTGCTACTAGGAGTACTAGTAGAGTACACATTAATATAATGTATATCCAATATACTTCTGTCATCCTTGCCTGCCTTCTTATCTACCAAGTATCTAGGGTAATTCTGCTCCAGTGACCGTTCCCCTTATTACACAAGCACTTAATCTCGGGTTTGGGTTCAACCTTGGGTTTCTTCACTAGAGCAGCAACTGATTTGCCATTTCATGAAGTATCCCTTCTTTCCCTTGCCCTCTTTGAAACTAGTGGTTTCACTAACCATCAACAATTGATGCTCCTTCTTGATTTCTACTTTCGCGGTGTCAAACATCTCGAATAGCTCAAGGATCATCATATCTATCCTTGATATGTTATAGTTCATCATGAAGCTCTAGTAGCTTGGTGGCAATGACTTTGGAGAAACATCACTATCTCATCTGGAAGATTAACTCCCACTTGATTCAAGTGATTATAGTACCTAGACAATCTAAGCACATGCTCAACGATTGAGCTTTTCTCCCTTAGTTTGTAGGCTAAGAAACTCGTCGGAGGTCTTATACCTCTTGACGTGGGCATGAGCCTGAAATCCCAATTTCATCCCTTGGAACATCTCATATGTCCCGCGACGTTTCAAAAACATCTTCGGCGCCACAATTCTAAACCGTTTAACATTACTGAACTATCATGTAGTCATCAAAACATGTATGTCAGATGTTCGCAACATCCACAGACGACGTTCGAGGTTCAGCACACTGAGCGGTGCATTAAGGACATAAGCCTTCTGCGTAGCAATGAGGACAATCCTCAGTTTACGGACCCAGTCCGCATGTTTGCTACTATCAACTTCCAACAAAAATTTCTCTAGGAACATATCTAAAATAGTAGAACTGAAACGCGAGCTACGGCATAATTTGCAAAGACCTTTTGACTATGTTCAGGATAATTAAGTTCATCTAATCAAATTATTTGATGAACTCCCACTCAGATAGACATCCCTCTAGTCATCTAAGTGATACATGATCCGAGTCAACTAGGCCATGTCCGATCATCACGTGAGACGGACTAGTCATCATCGGTGAACATCTTCATATTGATCGTATCTACTATACGACTCATGTTCGACCTTTCGGTCTCTTGTGCTTCGAGGCCATGTCTGTACATGCGAGGCTCATCAAGTCAACCTAAGTGTTTCACATGTGTAAATCTGGCTTACACCCATTGTATGTGAACGTTAGAATCTATCACACCCGATCATCACGTCGTGCTTCGAAGCAACGATCTTTCGCAACGGTGCACAGTTAGGGGGAACACTTTCTTGAAATTATTATGAGGGATCATCTTATTTACTACCGTCGTTCTAAGCAAATAAGATGCATAAACATGATAAACATCACATGCAATCAAATAGTGACATGATAGGGCCAATATCATTTTGCTCCTTTTGATCTCCATCTTCGGGGCTCCATGATCATCATCGTCACCGGCATGACACCATGATCTCCATCATCATGATCTCCATCATCGTGTCTCCATGAAGTTGTCTCGCCAACTATTACTTCTACTACTATGGCTAACGGTTTAGCAATGAAGTAAAGTAATTACATGGCGTTATTCAGTGACACGCAGGTCATACAATAAATAAAGACAACTCCTATGGCTCCTGCCGGTTGTCATCCTCACCGACATGCAAGTCGTGATTCCTATTACAATAATATGATCAATCTCATACATCACATATATATCATTCATCACATCCTTTTGGCCATATCACATCACATAGCATATGCTGCAAAAACAAGTTAGACGTCCTCTAATTGTTGTTGCAAGTTTTTTTTACGTGGCTGCTATAGGTTTCTAGTAAGAACGTTTCTTACCTACGCCAAAACCACAACGTGATATGCCAATTGCTATTTACCCTTCATAAGGACCCTTTTCATCGAATCCAATCCAACTAAAGTGGGAGAGACCGGCACCCGCTAGCCACCTTATGCAACATGTGCATGTCAGTCGGTGGAACCTATCTCACGTGATGTACGTGTAAGGTCGGTCTGGGCCGCTTCATCCCACAATACCGTCGAAACATGATAGGACTAGTAATGGTAAGCATATTGAACAAAATCAATGCCCACAACAACTTGTGTTCTACTCGTGCATAGAATCTACGCAATAGACCTAGCTCATGATGCCACTGTTGGGGAACGTAGCAGAAATTCAAAATTTTCTACGCATCACCAGGATCAATCTATGGAGATTCTAGCAACGAGAGATAGAGGGAGTGCATATTCATACCCTTGAAGATCGCTAAGCGGAAGCGTTACAAGAACGCGGATGAAGGAGTCGTACTCGTAGCGATTCAGATCGCGGTTGATTCCGATCTAAGCACCGAACAACGGCGCCTCCGCGTTCAACACACGTACAGACCGGGGACGTCTCCTCCTTCTTGATCCAGCAAGGGGAGAGGAGAAGTTGAGGGAGAACTCCGGCAGCACGATGGCGTGGTGGTGATGGAGCTCGTGGTTCTCCGGCAGGGCTTCGCCAAGCACTACGGAGGAAGAGGAAGATGTTGGAGGAGGGACAGGGCTGCGCCAGGGGAAGGTTCCCGGATGCCCTCTCTCTCCCTCACTATATATAGGGGGAAGGGAGGAGGAGGAGGCGCACTAGGTTTACCTAGGGGAGGGGCAACGGCCACAGGGGAAACCCTAGATGGGT
Source organism: Triticum dicoccoides (assembly GCF_002162155.2). Taxonomy (NCBI): domain Eukaryota; kingdom Viridiplantae; phylum Streptophyta; class Magnoliopsida; order Poales; family Poaceae; genus Triticum; species Triticum dicoccoides. The sequence goes on from NC_041385.1 coordinate 777,674,684, forward strand.
TTGGGCGCCCCCACCCCCTAGGAAACTTGCCCCCAAGCCGGGAGGGGCGACGGCCCTAGGGGTGGCGCCCCCACCTCTCCTGGTTACGTGAGATGGGGTGGGAGGGGCGCTCAGCCCCTTAGTGGGCTGATGTGCCCCCTCCCCTTGGCCCATAAGGCCCCGAACGCTTGCCGGGGCCTCCGAAACACCTTTCGGACATGCTGGTCATCACCTGGTACCCCCGGAACAATTCCGGACTCCAATACCCTTCGTCCAATATACCTATCTTCACCTCCGGACCATTCCGGAGCTCCTCGTCTTCTCCGGGATCTCATCCGGGACTCCGAACAACCTTCGGTAACCACATACTATTTCCCATAACAACTCTAGCGTCACCGAACCTTAAGTGTGTAGACCCTACGGGTTCGGGAATCATGCAGACATGACCGAGACACCTCTCCGGCCAATAACCAATAGCTGGATCTGGATACCCATATTGGCTCCCACATGTTCCATGATGATCTCATCAGATGAACCACGATGTCAAGGATTCTAGCAATCCCGTATGCAATTCCCTTTGTCAATTGGTATGTTACTTGCCCGAGATTCGATCGTCGGTATCCCAATACCTCGTTCAATCTCGTTACCGGCAAGTCACTTTACTCATTCTGTAATGCATGATCCCGTGACTAACTACTTAGTCACATTGAGCTCATTATGATGATGCATTACCGAGTGGGCCCAGAGATACCTCTCCGTCATACGGAGTGACAAATCCCAGTCTCGATTCATGCCAACCCAACAAACACTTTCGGAGATACCTGTAGTGCACCTTTATAGTCACCCAGTTACGTTGTGACGTTTGGTACACCAAAAGCACTCCTACGGTATCAGGGAGTTACACAATCTCATGGTCTAAGGAAATGATACTTGACATTAGAAAAGCTTTAGCAAACGAACTACACGATCTTGTGCTATGCTTAGGATTGGGTCTTGTTCACCACATCATTCTCCTAATGATGTGATCCCGTTATCAATGACATCCAATTGGGTCAGGAAACCATGACCATCTGTTGATCAATGAGCTAGTCAACTAGAGGCTCACTAGGGACATGTTGCGGTCTATGTATTCACACATGTATTGCGGTTTCTGGTTAATGCAATTATAGCATGAACAATAGAAAATTATCATGAACAAGGAAATACAATAATAACCATTTTATTATTGCCTCTAGGGCATATTTCCAACACTTATGTGGTTGAATAATACAAATAACAAACAACATTGCCATTGGGACTGAGCCGACGTACTGCTGCTACTCCTCACCAAGATACGCACAAGGCAGTCAGCCCTGGCATGCACGCTAATAAAAGGAAAAGAAACAGTAACATCATTGCCCCCCATTTATAAGTTGCTTCCTCTAAATTCCTATCTATCAGCTGAAAATAACCTGAAAGAATACCAGGCACATGAACCTTACATGTAAGCACAAAACACGAGCATGCAACAATTTTTTAAGATAAAGGGTGAAAACAGATGTGCATCAATTACCAGGTCATTTAAGTTAAAGTAACCATTAGCCAAACAATGAAGTTCACTATATGGAAACCATTTAACTTTAGACATTGCTACCTTTCAACTGGAAAATACCACATCTGTGTATGCAGTTGCATGGCACTAACAAAACTTCCAGTACTATAAGAAAAGATATGGCTATTTTAATTACCTTCATGGTTATTGAACAAGAGCAAGATTGACTTGATTTGCACACAAGCACTTAAAGTTGTGCAGGGGAATGAGAGGAGAGGAGAGGAGGGCACACCTCGGTCGATTCCTTGTCGGGAGCGGTGGTCAGAGAAGCTGCAGGAGGCCGAGGCACCGGATCGACGACCAGCAGTCCGCCGGCCATGACAGTCCTCGTCGGCATCAGCGAGGGAGTAGGGGAGGAGGAGGCCGACCCCCCACGCCGCGTCCCATATGCCACCGCCTTTGCCTCGCCTCACCATACCTCCTTCCATCCCGTGGGAGCCGGAGCCGGGGCCAGGCGTTAGGGTTTGGGAGGCGCCAGATCGGAGGGGTGGAAGGATGAGGCCGTGAGGGGAGGAAGCCGGGCGGCGGTGGGGAAGGAGGGCCTATAAAAGATAGTACAAGACAATTAAGAAGGAAATGAAGGCAGGGTGAAATAATTTGGCTAATATAGAACTTGTGGCAGAGGGTTACCATCAACATCATTGCTGGCATCAAGTTGAGTTATATAGTTAGCATTAACATCAACACCAGCATCTAATTCCTCTTGTTGAAGAAGGATTACTCCAGTAGACTTTCCAATCATCTTCACATGGCTGATGCTAATGAGTCCATCCCTGCTCTTATCACCTATATAAAACAAAGGCCATCAGTTACAAAAATCACATTATACAATCCATGAAACATAGGAGGGATCTCAGAGGCAGGAGGAGAAGGGGGATCTCACCTTGGCTCCGAGACTGTTGGCTGCCGTCATGGAGGTGCTCTGAACCAGGAAACACCAATGATAACCACAAAGGACTGAAAATAACCACTTCCATGTAACTGAGAAATGTAAAGAAAGATACAAAAAGGTAAGGTGGATTGAACATTTCTCACAAAGCGTATAGAATTAATTCCCTAGACAAAACAATACCATCACACCAGATAAACCAACATAAGATCATTTTGATTAATGGAACCATAAACACATTAGGCATAGAACCGCAATTATCTTCCTAACCAACCATGTGGGCTATCCAATCCCTACGATAAATAAATAAGCAAGGATCAATCAAAACAAACCAGCACCGCTCAGATTTGTAGCATTAGTTGAACCAGTGATTAAGGAGCGAGAATGTGTCCCTTATGAAAAAATAGCATTAGTTGAACCAGTGATTAAGGAGCGAGAATTTGTACTCAGATTTAATATGTGTGGTATTCAAAACTACTAAACTCTAGTGTCAAAAGAGATGTGATGCTGATGCATATACCTTTTCAGGACCTTAACCTTGTTTGGATAAATGCTCAGGTTTAACATCATATTTCAGGATCCTGAAGCATTCCAATCTCCCTCCCCCTGTTGTTGCGTCTTCATTCTTCAGCAGGCCCGAGCTGCTGCCAGGCCAATCACATCTGAACAATAGTAACTGAAACTGAAAATGGCACCAACGAATCTGAGACGCAACAGAAATGACCCAAAGCATGCCGAAATCTTAACCAGATTAAATCAAGAACCAACAACAAACAATAAAAGATCAAGAACAATGCAATAAAGGTATGAGAGAGACGAAATCTTTACATAAGACGGCTATAAACACTGGATCATAAATAAGCAACACCTTTAAACACAAATAAAAAAGGTTCAGGGTTCATTGCATGGTGGGCTCAGATTCACCTTTCCTCGATCATATAACCTACCCCCGGCATCTCTTATCACCAGATCAATCTGTTTATACGGTGGAGCTGTCCTGGTTATCACTCAAAAAGAATGACCATCCAAGGACAGAACAATAAGTATCACATGATCAAAAAGGATTCTAGAGACAAGAGGGAGGATCCAACTTGATATCCACAGGAGCCTCGATTGCTCAAAAGCACACTTATTTTAGCCATGATCAATCATCATCGCCCTAGCAAGAATGGCCTCGGACCGGCAGGCTGTCCGACCATGTGAAACGACGAAAATGCCCTCAGCGGCCACCCAGTTTTACACGCGGTGGCAAGCCCAGAGTGTAACTATTCATTGACACAGTCGTGCGGGCTCGATCCGACAGCCCAGCTCCTCCCACCGCTCGATCCAACGACCGGAATCGCACCAAGCAAATCGATCCGACGGCCGAGAGTCGCCGATCTCTGAGGAGGCTTGTAGGAGGTTTCATCTCTTATTTCTGGATGCTCTAGAAAGCTCCGCAGGGCTAGCAGCTCCAGTGGCATCACCTATCATCCCATTCAAGTGGTGGTAGATTAGCTATCCCAGACAACACCAAATTACACACTACAAATGTAGATGTGGCTATGAGCAAGAGATCATTTGGCAGTTTGCAAATAGGAAATCAGCACTGCCACTGATCAACTTAGCAAATCCATGAGCATAGCTATAGGATCGGGCATTCACATGTAAACCAGAGCATCACGGGAGCTCCTATGATAACAACTATAACATGAACAGCCTGCAAACCCTATGCATGACTAGGGCATAGAGCATCAACCAACCAGCACCACATCAACACAGCCACAGCCATGTCCCAACAGTAGCCAAAGCAGAGGAACAGGCGGAAGATGGAGTTCACCAAGGGAGGTTGTAGCCGAGGCAGTACTAAGTGGGCGCCGGGGTTGCGCCTGAACGCCATCCAACCGGCGAGGAACCGCTTCCTACACCGCACACCCACGCCCCTGAGTCGGAGCTGCTACTTGCACCGTCCACATCCTGAAGCCATAACGGGGCACCAGCATATAATGTAGGCCAATATGAAAAGAAGATTCATCTCATAATTAAATACAGCAAGACACATGAAGTAAACCTAATTGTAAGAGCAAGTTGTGCACAATTGACAGATGGTTGTGCACAGCTTGCTCTTACAATTAGTTCCTCCGGTATGGTACCTATAGAAACACAGAACTACTCGATTACTGAGGTAAATTTTGGCTCCAAAACTTTCAGTTTCAGCAATTACACAAACAGTAAGCTTCCCGGTTTACCTGTTCAGCAATTACACAAGCTAATTAAGAATGAAAATCGGCAAACTATGATTAAATCAATTATAGGCCAAAATTTGGAAGTTAAAATAAATCAAGTTGGTGGAATACTGCCGGCACGCTAAAGGTGAAAAGAGTCCAAATCTGGCATAGAAAGAAATTGAATGGTACTTTTCTAACTCGAGTGATTTTTGTGATCATATATGCACAGTAACCCAAGTGTAGCAATCACCACATCCCAAACAAAACTTCCTACTACATCAATCAAACGGGGCACACCAAAGCATCACCAAGGGTACTCCTAATTAGCATATGACATCAAGACTAAACCTCTCCTTGACAACGAAGGCATACTTTGAGAAAAAAAATGTTTCTAGATGTAATGCTCCCCTGAACAGCAAACTAACAAAATAAGATAGCTCCAAAAAGCCCCTTCCTTGGAACCTAGCTAGAGTAGTAAACGAATAATAAGCCACAACTCCTTTACAAAAACCTAGCCTTCCTGCATGCAAAAAGGAATAAACCCAGCAGGGTTCCTACCAACGTCCAGCCAAGAAATAAAAGGCATATGTCCACACCCCACTAAAAACAAGCACAAATTCTTTTGGCCCCTACCAGAATTAAGACAAAAAAGAAAAGAGTACAACACCCTAAAGTGACACGGTGGTGGGCTCCTGAGAATTCATAATATATGGACAAAATGCAAGAAGAGATATGAGAATAATGCCTAGGCAATGGTGGCTCTGCAGGGTTGCACCTCTGCCCCTCAGGTCCAGTTCTCGAGCGGATGAACACACACACACACACACATAGAGAGAGAGTAAATGGGAGGAGGCTCATCCCCGCTCCTCGCCTCTGCTGCTACAAAAGAAGAGAGAGATTAGAAAGAGGAGGAGGAGGAGGAGGAGGAGGAGGAAGGAGGGGCAAGGGATGAACTGACCAGATGCAGAGAGGAGGCGCAACCCCATGGCCACCGGTGACGAACACCCGAAACCCTAACCACGGGCAAGGTCGCGTGTGAGCGATGGTGGCCATGAGCGGCGAATCCGGTGGGAGGAGAGGACGCAACGGAGCTCGGCGAGCTCGGCGCTGTGCTGCGCGGTGGCGGAGATGTCGGGGCTCACTGCTCCTTGGCGCCTTGGCCTGCTACTGCTGCTCCCCTCCGCCGTCGCCGTCATGCTCCTTGTCCTCCCTCCTCTGCTGCTCGTCGTCGTTGTCGGGGGGCACTCTGCTGCGGCGGATCTGGCCGCCGACAGCACCGTTCGAGGCGGTGGGTGGCGGTGGCGGCGGCGATGTGGGTGGGAGGAGAGGAGGCACGCGGGAGGGGAGGGGAGGGGAGAGGAGGCGCACGGGAGGGCAGAGGAGGCGGCGGCAAGGCAGGAGCTGGGCACGGGGGAGGCGCGGGGCGGAGGTGCGAGTGAGGGAGGAGGGAGGTGGCTGCAGGAGCGAGCGAGGGAGGAGGCGGCTAGGTCTCTGGATAGGAGCGCCCCCCTTTTATACCCCCAATACGCGAAATGACCAACATACCCCGGTGGGGGCACGATATTTACATTTTGCTGCCACTACTATTCATTGGAGCAGTGTTCATCTCAGATCCAACGGCCCAGGTTCCTCCTGATCTTGATCCAACGGACGGAAATACATCAAGAGGACCGATCCAACGGCCCAGAATCGCTGATCTCTAAGGAGGCTTGTAGGAGCTTCCTTCTCTTATTTCTGGATGCACCGCCGCACCCCCAAATGACCGTTATTAGAGCATCTCCAGCCGCGCCCCCAGAACGACCTCCCACATGCTTTTTTCACGTCGGCGCCGAAAAAACGACCCAGTCGCGCCCCCAAAGGCCCATTTTTCGCCGTCTCGGACCGAAATTGGCGCCGGCGGACCCAGGCCGAACCCGGCGCGCTGGGGGGCTCTTGGGGGCGCCAGCCGAAACATTATTGGCGCGAAAACCGGCGGGCCCTCCTTGGCAGCGACTCGGCTCTTCTCGCCGCTTCGTCGTGCTCATCGCCTCGGTTCCCACAGCAAATCAATGCCAAAGCTGCCGAGCGCTGCCGCGCCGGTCAGCCTCCTCCATTGATGCCTCACGGGCGGTGCAGTGAAGACCGGACGACGCGCGTCCCTCGCCTGCCAAATGTACGCATGGCGGCCACACGTACGCGCGGCGCCTCCACCTATGTAAGACGCCCCCAGCGCGCCGGTGAACGCACAGACAGTGCAACGGCGCTCCTCCCCCGTTCCTTCCTCTCCCCTCGCCGTCTCCATAGCCATGGCCGAGCGTTTCCCAGGCGACGACGCGGCCGCGAACGGCTATGGCCGCCGCCACCTTCTAGAGGACGAAGCTCGGCTCCTCTTTGAGGCCGAGTACCCGGTCCCGCCGGACATGTGGGTGCCCGGGGCGTGGAGGATCAGCGCGGCGGGGTCCCGGTGCCACCACCGCCCACAGGGGTGGCGTGGCGCGCGGAGATCACGCGCATCCGCGCCTCTCTGCCGCATGCGGCGAGGGAAGGGCCAAGGTACGTCCCCGACAGCCCGCTGTGGGAGCCGTACTTCCGTCGCCGCCACGCCGAGCAGCTCGAGGCCACCAACGGTGTCGTGCCCTCTGGGAGGCTCAACTCTGAAGGCCGCCGCCGATGGTGGGGCGTGCCCGGCCGCACGCTGGAGGCCGTCCTCGAGTACATCAAGGGCGGCAACACGCCCAGGCTGGAATACCCCGCTCCACCGTCCTTCTCTCGCTAGCGTGGAAGCTCCTGGATGCCGAGGCAGGGGGCGTCCTCCTCCTCGTCCGGCCGCTCGACCAGCTCCCCCTGCCTCCTCCTCCCCCCCCCCCCGTCAA
>NC_041385.1:777682501-777698854 GCF_002162155.2 Triticum dicoccoides
AGCCAGAGCCCCAGGACATGCCGGTCAGCCAGCGCACCCGCAGCTCCGGCGTCCGCTTCGCCGACCCCTCCCCCGCCTCTGGACGCCTCGTCCTCGTCCGGCCGAAGCCGGAGCCCGGCCTCCCCGCGGAGTACGAGGCCATAGTCTGGCGCGGCTTCTCCCACGAGGAGGACCTAAAGTGGGGCGTGTGACGACTACCTCCGCGATGAGATGGTCCGGCAGCGCCGAGCCCTGGAGGAGATAGCCGCCCGCAGGCGTGGGCGCGAGGACGAGCATGGCGTGGTGATCCTCGACAGCGACGAGGAGGAGGACACCCCGGACCGTCCAACCCGCTGCGCCAACCTGGGAAGGGGTGCAGCAGGGACGGCGGCCACGGAGGAGGCGACGACGACGATGATGACGGCGACTACACGTAGATCTACAGCCGCCTCGGCATCTAGAGCTTCAGGGCGGCGGGCGGCGAGGAGCCGCGAGGCAACTGCGGGCCTAGTAGCGTTTTTTTTTTGTGTAAAATATTTTAAATATGTATGAACTCGCCGAAGTTTGGATGAATTTAGCCGTGTTTTAAACAAACTCGCCGAACATTTTTTTAAAACAATTTAACGCACCTGGGGGCGGCCATGGGGCCGGTGACTGAGGACCAACTCGCTCCAGGCCGATTTTTTGCGCCGGCTCGCCCCCAGGCGGTGATTTTTGGCGCCTCCCGATGGGCCAACGGCTGGAGATGCTCTTACATGTGATGATAACGTGCACTACGAGCAAGGGTGGCCAATGCTTTTGACCATGGCGAGAGGGGACTAGAAAAGACACCCTCGCGCTGTCCATCCTCTTGGAGTTGTCCCTGATGTATTCGAAAAATGTACAGTGTGTTTGAAGAAGATAGACATCAAAATATATCTTTAAAACTATTAATTATGTATTTCAAAAATATTTAATTTCTATACAAAATTTAGGTGTATAAGAAAAATGTACAATGTATATGAAACTAGACATTTCTTAAAAAAAGAAAAATAAGAAAAGTTAGAAAATATAAAAAAAAACTTAGAAAGAAACACAAAAAACCAACACAAAAAAGCTTGAAAACCGAGACAAAACCATTCAAAACCGACACAGAAACCCATAAAAAGAAAAGAATAGTGGGAAAGGATAAAAAGAAGAAAGAATGAAAAGGAGAAAATAGTAGAAAATCGGTAAAACCGTAAAAGAAACGCAAGAAACAAAAAGGAGCTGGAAAGGTTCTAAAAGCGGTGCAAACCTGTCTATAGAACCTTTCTAAAACCGACTTAATGGGTCAGCCCATGAACCCCTGCGATAGAGGTGAGGCTATTGTCGGTCTCGCAATAGGCGAGAAATAGCCATGGGGAGCATGGCGGGCCACACTTTTTCTAACAACTAGCAAGGAGTCCGTGCATTGCAATGAAACCACAATAAAATTAGCTCTGCCATGGATCAAAGTTTGTTAAATATTTCTACAGGGAGATTGACGACAGGGCATTGTGGAGGAGCAGCCGACATGGAGGGCGTATGGAGGAGACGGGAGGATGTTGCAGTGGGTTCTAGAGTTTGGACTCTATCTTCAGGAACCTTCGCCGCCGCTGGCAAGAATGCAAGGAGATAAACCATAAAGGAAACGAGGCTGGGATGAGTACTTCCGTATTTTATACAGTGGCAGAGGTGAGTAAATATCTGCTACCTCCGGTGGCAAGGCCATGTCTCTATGCACACACATCTCAGCCGTTGGTTTCAGGTAGATTGAACGGCTCATGTTGTCCAGAGGCAGACACACCATCATCATCAACTGAGATTTTTATAGGAGTAGAGATTTCCGATTCAAATGTTGTGTGTTGGGTGTGCCACACTTCTTGAAACTAAAAAACCTTAGATACATATGTCTATTTAGGTCCTGGTTTTGCTTTCGGGTCATGCCCGTAGAGATGCAAGTCAGGTTCCTCAAGCCTGCAAAACTTATGAAACTAATACAAAATATATAATAGCATCCAATTTAATTAATGAAGGATTCAAACCCTACAAAGCATTAAGGGAAGCGATTCAAATTAGCAAGCCAATATATGACGCGTTGCGGTCACATTTATCGTGCGCCGCATGTCCCTAGGGAGGCCTACACGATGGCTCGCCCTATTACCCCTGGTCCTTTCTCCCATCACTATATGGCCACATATTTTTTTTATCGGCGTTGTCCTTGTGAGGAGGGGTGTCCTTTTCCATGCGAAACCACTACGAGGGGTGCTAGAAAAGGCGCCCGCATACTGTCTATCTTCTCGGAGCTGCTGCACAAGGGTGCTCCCACCAAAGCCCTCACCATCAACATGCACCGCCGCCCCTCCAAATGACTGTTATTACATGTGGTGACAACGTGCACTACGAGCAATGGTGGCTGTAAGACAATAAGTTTTAGGAACCAGCACAACCCTCTAGAGGTGGCTTATCTCATTATATATAATGGTTGTGTTACAATACGTACAATATACGTACATAGGTACAGAAGCTATACATAGTCTAACACCCTCCCTCAATCTTAGCCACTTTCTAAAGAACTGAGAAGGGTAAGATTGCGCCTACAAGCCTCAAACTGTGGCAGTGGTAACGGCTTAGTGAAGATGTCTGCAAGTTGATCCTTAGATGAGATAAACTTGATCTGGAGTTGCTTCTGTGATACACGTTCCCGTACAAAGTGATAGTCAACTTCAATGTGTTTCGTTCGGGCATGAAATACTGGATTTGCAGAAAGGTATGTAGCACCGATGTTATCACACCAAAGAATAGGAGGCTGTGGTTGAGACAAACCCAACTCCTGAAGCAAAGACTGCACCCAAATAATCTCTGCAGTAGCATTAGCCACAGCCTTGTACTCAGCTTCAGTACTGCTACGTGACACAGTAGCCTGTTTCCGAGCACTCCAGGCGATCAAATTAGAGCCAAAGAATACTGCATAACCCCCCGTGGATCGCCTGTCATCTGGGCTACCAGCCCAATCTGCATCAGAGAAGGCCGAAAGGACCCGAGAGGAAGTCGGCCAAATATGCATACCAAATGTCAGGGTGAACTGAACATAACGAAGAATGCGTTTAACAGCAGCCCAATGAGTATCTCTGGGAGCCTGAAGATACTGACAAACCCTGTTAACAGCATAAGAGATATCTGGTCTCATGATCGTCAAGTACTGAAGTCCACCAACAATGCTCCTGTACTCTGTGGCATCCGCAGGAGACAAAAGCTCACCATCAACAGCTGTTATCTTGTCGGTAGACGACATGGGTGTGGTGGTCGGTTTGCACTTCAGCATGCCAGCTCTTTGTAACAACTCCAAGGAGTACTTCTTCTGCGTAAGGACAAGACCAGTAGCACGAGAAGTGACCTCAACTCCAAGAAAGTAGTGAAGCTTCCCAAGATCTTTGACCGCAAAATCAGCACCAAGAGAGCAGACAAGAGCATCAGCAGCATACTGAGAAGAGCTGACAAGGATAATATCATCGACATATACCAAAAGATACATAGTGACTTCTGGCTTCTGTAGAAGAAATAATGAAGTGTCAGCAGTAGACGGCACAAACCCATGAGCACGAAGGGCAGAGGCAAGGCGGGCATGCCAGGCACGAGGAGCTTGCTTCAAACCATATAGTGCTTTGGAAAGACGACAGATATAGTCAGGACGATCAGGATCAGAGAAACCAGGCGGTTGTTTCATATAAACCTCTTCCTCCAAAAATCCATGTAGAAAAGCATTCTGCACATCAAGTTGACGAAGTGACCAACCACGAGAAACAGCAATGGAGAGAAGAAGCCGAATAGTGGTAGGCTTGACGACAGGACTGAAGGTGTCCTCATAGTCAAGACCATGACGCTGCCGAAAACCGCGAGCAACAAGTCGTGCTTTGTAACGCTCAATAGATCCATCCGAATGCTTCTTCACTTTGAATACCCATTTTGAGTCAATAACATTTACCCGTGGTGGTGGAGGAACGAGAGTCCATGTCTTGTTACGAAGAAGAGCATGAAACTCCTGCTCCATAGCCTCTCGCCAATGTGGAATGCGCAGGGCAGCCTGATATGAGCGAGGCTCAGAAGATGGATCCGCAACAGCAGCAGCCAAACAAGCAGCCAACCAAGCAACCGTACCATCCGTACGTTCCTTAGGTTTGAAAATGCCACTGCGACTGCGTGTATGTGGTCGAGACACAGGAACCACCAAGGTCGACGGAGCAGCCTGCAACGGGCTGGAGGACGGCGACGTTGACGAGTCAGCCGGTGACGAGGAGCCAGTCACGGTAGCCTCGGACTCGGTCGGCGAAGAAGGCCGGCCCACCGGCGAAACCGGCAGAGCAGACGAAGCAGCTGGCGACTCCGGCATCACAGACCGGGCCGATGGCGAGCTCGGCATAGTGTGCCGTGGCGCGGTCGGTGTCGCAGGCCGATCCGCTGATGAAGGCGACGTGAGGACCCGAGCCGAGGGCGAAGACGGCGTGACGGGCCGAGCCGCGGGCGACTCGGCGGCCACTGGCGAAAAAGGCCGAGCCGCTGGAGACTCGGCGATCGCTGGCGTAGCGGACCGAGCAGTGGAGATGCTCGGCGCGACGGTCTCGTCGGGTGACCATGCATGTGCACGCGAATCGATGCCATGCAACATAGGGCGATCGACGTGCCCACCAGAAGACGACGATGATGATGGTGAATCCTCCAACAGCTCCAAACGAGCTCCACGTCCGGTTCCTGCACCATGGTTAGGTAACAGCAAAGGAGAGTATGCAACATCATCAAATTGGTCAGAAGTAACAGAGGATGAATGCAGGGATGGTGGTTCGACAGGACACAGGAAGGTTGGCAAAGGGAAAAACATGCTCATCAAACACGACGTCCCGAGATATATAGACACGATTAGTGGGAACATGAAGACATTTGTAACCTTTATGAAGAGAGCTATAGCCAAGAAAAACACACTTCTTAGAACGAAACTCAAGCTTGCGCTTGTTATACGGACGAAGATGCGGCCAGCAAGCACACCCAAATACCTTGAGAAAGGTATAATCAGGTTGTTCATTAAGGAGAACCTCAATGGGAGTCTTCATGTTTAAAACACGAGTAGGAGTACGGTTGATGAGAAAGCATGCAGTGGTGAAAGCATCACTCCAAAACCGAAACGGGACAGATGCATGGGCCAAAAGAGTAAGACCAGCTTCAACAATATGACGATGCTTACGTTCGACTGAACCATTCTGCTGATGTGTATGTGGACATGCTAAACGATGAGCTATCCCAAGCGACTGAAAGAAGGTGTTGAGGTTGCGATACTCGCCCCCCCAGTCCGACTGGACATGAACAATTTTGTGCTTGAGAAGACGTTCAACATATTTTTGAAACTGAACAAAAATATCAAACACATCAGATTTGCGTTTAATAAGGTAAAGCCAGGTAAAGCGACTATAAGCATCAACGAAACTGATATAGTAATTATGACCACTGACAGAAGTCTGAGCAGGACCCCATACATCTGAAAACACAAGTTCTAAAGGATGTTTCACCTCACGACTGGACTCCGAAAAAGGAAGTTGATGACTCTTCCCCTGCTGACAAGCATCACACACTGCTACATCTTTACTACTAGACAAACTAGGAAGCTCATGACGATGCAAAATATGACGGACAATAGGTGTGGCCGGGTGACCAAGACGAGCATGCCACTGTGACGGAGAGACCCGAACTCCACTGAAAACGCGAGCGACGCCAGGATGCTCCAGACGGTAGAGGCCCTGGCACAACCGCCCACTAAGAAGAATGTCCCTCGTGCCCCGATCCTTAATAAAAAGATCAAAAGGGTGAAATTCACAAAGCACATTATTATCACGTGTGAGTTTAGGAACTGAAATAAGATTACGGGTCACAGATGGAACTCGAAGAACATTGCGAAGCTGAAGACTCCTATTGGCATGTCTAGTGAGAAGAGATGCTTGACCAATATGAGAGATGTGCATACCTGCTCCATTGGCGGTGTGGATCTTGTCAGAGCCATGATAAGGTTCACGAGTGTGAAGCTTCCCCATCTCGCTGGTCAGATGCTCTGTCACCCCAGAGTTCATGTACCAGTGTGGATCGATGGAGTAGGACTGAGTGTGTCCCTGGTGCTTCTGCGGCGCGGGACGATCAGCCATGGCGACCTGACGGGCATTGTTGCGTGTATCTTTGCCGTCATTGCCAAGACCAAGGAAGCTTCGCTGGAAGCGCTTATGACACTTGGAGGCCTAGTGCCCATCGCGGCCACAAAGCTGACACACACGTGGACCGCCAGCCCCCAGTAAGGTCGCAGTAGGTGGGGGGGCCGAGGCGGGCGACGGTGGCAACCCCAAGGGAGACCGGGGTGATGAAGAAGAGCGGCCACCCTTGGTGGCGACGTTGGCCGAGAGGGAGCCAGTGCCCCTGGTGCGGCGAGTCTCAACCCGTTGCTCAGTGAGAAGAAGCCGAGAGAAAACCTCGTGTGCCAACATGGGTGTCGAGTTGCCCCGCTCGTTGATGATCTCGACTAAGGCATCATACTCCTCATCAAGACCATTGACAATAAACGAGTTGAACTCGGAGTCGGTTAGGGGCTGTCCAATGGAGGCCAATGTGTCGGCGAGGCCCTTGACCTTGTTGTAGAACTCACTGGCCGTGGAGTCAAGCTTCTGACACTCTCCAAGCTGACGACGGAGTGCAGAGACACGAGCCTGGGACTGCGCTGCAAAGGTGCGCTCAAGGATGGTCCAGGCCTCATGAGACGTCTTCGCGAAGACAACAAGGCCGGCAACTGCCGGCGAGAGCGACCCCTGGATGGAGGAGAGGTTCGCCTGGTCCTGCCCCGTCCAGACGCGATGGGCCGGATTGTAGACCGGACCGTGCACGCTGTCTACCAGCGCGGGTGGGCAGGGAAGCGATCCGTCGACGTAGCCTAGCAGGTAGTGACTCCCCAAGAGCGGGAGAACCTGCGCACGCCAGAAGATGTAGTTGTCGGCGGAGAGCTTGATGGTGATGAGATGACCGAAGTGAAACGGCGGCGGCGAAGACAATCCCATCGAGGAGGCTGCCTGGGGTGCAAACACCATGGAGGCAGCCGGAGGCACCGAAGCCGATGCGGGAGGAGGCGGGACCGCAGCCAGGGCGGGCGCCGCAAAGCTCGCGGCCGGTGCGGACGCCGCAAGGCCCGCGGCCGGGGCGGACGCCGCCAACCCCGCCAGCGGGGCGGTGTGATCCGCTTGCGGCAGGAGCGGCGGGACGACGCCTGCGGAGTCCGCAGCGGACGGCGGCGCCGCGGTGTGGACCACGAGGTCACGCCCCGAGCGAGGGCGCCGGCGGCGTGGAGAAGACGGAGCCGATGCTCCTTGTCCCGATCGGAGCCGAAACGGAGACGGCATCGAGCGGGAGGTTGAGCAGAGCCGCAAGAGAGGCCGGGAGGAAGCCCGCAGCAGTGGAACCGGTGGTGGCGGCGCTCGACATGGCGGCGGCGCGATCGGTGGCGCGGCGGCGGCAGTGAAGGTGGCGGCGGCTGCGGCGGCGGTGCAGGTATTAGGGTTTAGAAGCGGAAGCGATCGTAACCTAGCGTGATACCATGTAAGACAATAAGTTTTAGGAACCAGCACAACCCTCTAGGGGTGGCTTATCTCATTATATATAATGGTTA
Source organism: Triticum dicoccoides (assembly GCF_002162155.2). Lineage (NCBI taxonomy): Eukaryota > Viridiplantae > Streptophyta > Magnoliopsida > Poales > Poaceae > Triticum > Triticum dicoccoides. The sequence continues at coordinate 777,690,168 of NC_041385.1, forward strand.
TGTTACAATACGTACAATATACGTACATAGGTACAGAAGCTATACATAGTCTAACAGTGGCCAATGCTTTTGACCATGGCGAGAGGGGGCTACAAAAGACACCCTCGCGCTGTCCATCCTCTTGGAGTTGTCGCACGAAGGTGCTCCCCACCAAAGCCCTCACCGTTGACTGCTTGTAGTGCATGTCGTCGTCACATGCAACAACAATCATTTGGGAGTGTCATCGCGCATGGCAGTTGAGCAGTGGTGATTGATGCTACAAGTGTCATCATGCAAGGCTAGTGCAAGGGAGCAGCACGAACAACAAGCTGCAACCGACACGACGGGCAAGCACTCGTGCTAGGGGCAACTGCAAGCATTGACAAGCGGTGCTACAAGACTACAACCAATGAGTCTTGACGGCCATCCACACCGACAACCAACATGCATCAACGGGTGCAGGTCCTGCGACGAGCAGTCAACGCGAGCTGCAGCGGGCGCTGCTTGCACCTCTACTCTGATGTCCTACCAAGTCATTCCCAGTGGCGCCCACCCGTTGCTTTAGAGGTCCCTACGTCACAGAAAAAGCATATATTCTCCAGAGGTCCGGTGCAATTTCAGAGGTGGATTTACCGTTCAAACACCTGTTGTTTGGTGCAATAATTCCAAACTTACAAGACCAAATACCTCCCAGGTCCAAGCATTAAAGATCATTAAAGATGCTACCACCACTATCCTATCATCGGTTCTGCGATGTTTTTCCATTCCTCTATGTAAAGAGCCTAATACATGAGTGTCAAAAAACGTCTTAAATTAAGTTACCGAGGAGTACAAGTTTGTTCGAATAAAATTTGAGCAAAGCACTTTTTGGGTATGTCTTGAGCAGTCACTGTCATTGTGATATCAATGTTACAACGGTGTAATGTAATACCAATATGGCTGTACACGATGTAATGTAATACCAATATCATGTTACAACAGTGTAATGTAATACCGTTATGATTGTCATTGTGATATCATATATGTCATTGTCATTTGAGCAAACCACTCTTTGGGTGCGTCTTGAGCAATCATTGGTTCAATCTTACGACTGTACGGTGACGATGTCCACTCGGGTAATACCAATATGGCTTCGGCAACGGCCAACTGTCATTTTTCATAATTTAGAAACAAATCAGGAAAAAGGACCCATGTAAAACTAAGTAAACAAAACTTATTGATACATGTTATACAAAGAACATACCGAGAAATAGGCTTCTTTGTAATACCAGCAGCAACAGGCCTACAGTAGACCAAAGGATGGTTTTACATCTAAGGATAAATGAATGTCTAATCTGGTAAAATCTAATCTGATATGGTAGCTCAATAGCTTAACAAGTTACATAGGATTGGGAGGAGGGGAAAATGGATAAGACACCCTGAGAGCAGAGGCACCTGACCCTCAGTAACTCCAGCACATGATTTGACGCCTCAACTTTGAACCAAGAACTAACATGTGATTATTTAGAGCATAAATATTTTTAACATTTCCAACGCGTTGACAAAGTGCAAAATCAACTAAAAAGCTTACACATCAGTGCCAAACTAAATCTGAAAATTACCATACGACCAACAACCAAACTGAACCCAAATTCTACAATTGTGCACTCCAAGATGTATGACCCAAAATTAAACTAGAAAGGAACAAACTGATCACTCAAGTCTACTTCACTAACACCTTAATACTATGTACATGAAAAGCACTCACTAGTAGAATACAGGGCTTTGGTTCGGCCAGAAAAGAGCATTAGTACCGGTTGCATTGCGAACCAGGACTAATGTGAGCATTAGTCCCGGTTCGAGCGGCTAGGGCACCGTATAGGCATTACTCCCGGTTCAAATGGGACCTTTAGTCCCGGTTGGTGCCACGAACCGGGACTAAAGGGTGTGATGCCCATTAGTACTGGTTCGTGGCACGAACCGGTACTAAAGGTCTAACCGGTCTAACCTTTAGTACCCATTCGTGCCACGAACCGGTACTAATGGGGTTGAGGCATTAGTACCGGTTTGTGGCACCAACCGGTACTAAAGGTTAGACCTTTAGTACCGGTTCGTACCACGAACCGGTACTAATGGTGCAATTTTCAAATCCTACCCCACCCCTCCCGGTGTATCGCCTTTTCAGTTTTGTAAAAAGCAAAAGAAAATGATAAAAACTTCAAAATTTAAAATCCTTCGAGATGTAGTTATGTTACTACATCTACTAGTTAGGAAATTTTAAAAACTTAAATTTGGACATGTTTTACAAAAAGTGTAGGGAAAATGTAAAACGGCTATAACTTTTGCATACGATGTCTTAAAAAATGTATAATATATCAAAATGTTCAGCACGAAAATCCGCATCCAATTTTGACCGCCTACGCCTATTTGCAAATTTGTAGAATCCTCAAATTCCAAAAGGAAAAAAAAGTTATGCTCAAATTTCTGTTTTTTTAAAAAAAACTCGTTAAATCTGGTCAAACTATAGTCAAACTACTTATTCAAGAAGTATTAGTGTTACTAAATAATTATTCAAGAATATTAGTGTTACTAAATAATTATTTCAGTTTTTTTGAACTTTGGTCAAATCTGGTCAACAGTGGTCAAACAATGGTCAAACTACTTATTCAAGAAATATTAGGGTTACTAAATAATTATTATTTTTAGAACAATAGTTTCAAACTCAAACAGTGAAATGTGTGACTTCATGCTCAAGCTAAACTCCTGAGGGTTAATAGGATTGACATCTTACTATTGTCAGGAAAACAACAAGTGCAGACTTGGAAACGAGGGAGAATAGAACCCGGAAGTTAAGCGTGCTCAGGCTGGGGGAGTGGGAGGATGGATGACCGTGAGTTAGATGATTTGGAATGATGAGGGGTGATTAGAGATTAAATTGAGCAGTGGTGAGGGGTGATTAGAGATTAGAGGTTAAAATAAGTCAGAAATTTGAAAATCGGGAAAATATTTCAAAAAAAAATTCAAAAAAAATTCAAAAAAAAATCATTTAGTACCGGTTGACTAAAGGTGGACCTCCAGGCAACAGCCACGTGGAGGGCCTTTAGTCCCGGTTCGTATAAGAACCGGGACTAAAGGGGGGGGTGTCTTTAGTAACGACCCTTTAGTCCCGGTTCTAGAACCGGGAACCGGGACTAAAGGCCTCTAGAACCGGGACAAAAGACCCTTTTTCTACTAGTGACTGGAGCACTTGAATATTGTACAAAAATGATAGAAGGCATACCGCTCTGCATCGAAACTCCTCAATACTTTCATAATTATCTTACTTGGCAGGTAAGGAGTTCCTTCCGTGTCATAGAAGTTCATGCCAACAACATTCCCCTTAAAATCAACAATGGGCCCTCCAATTCCAGCCTATAGCAGAAAAAACAGAAGTGACATTTAGCAATGGTTACACAGGGAAAAAAGATGTTCGTAGTATGCCTACTGATGTAGTCACTTATTCATAAGAAACTAATTATTTCCATCATGCAAAAAATATGTAAGAGAAATCAAGTAAGCTAGCAACGCAATATACCTTGGTGATTTTACAGGTGGAGATCTTAAGCTCTTTGCAACCAAATTTACATCGTTCGCCAGTCACTGACCCCTCTGCAGCCATAATCTTGCCTGATTTAAAGACACGGCCAAGAGCTAATACCTCAGTTTGAGGTGCATCAACCAATATTGCTGGTCGATTACTGCGAAACATGGGGATGCTGATAACAGCAACATTATAGCAGAAATCATATTTTTCTAATTTCCCTATAATGCACAGCTCACTTGGAAGACACACTTTAATCTGCAATGATGAAGTGAGACTTAACCAGTGTCTTGATGAACAAGTAAAGAGTAAATAACTACTAATCTAGTACTACAAACCTCTAGGTTATCAACAATCTCGTTTTCATCACCAGAAGTTCTAACCAAGCTTGCTGAAGTCAGAACTCTTGTGGTGGATGTCGATCCATCAAATTCTATACATACACCTGTGCAAGCAAAATGCCTTCTATTGACTGCAAAGGGTAATTTCAGTCTTAACCAGTAATCATATAAAACAAAAAAAAGTGGAAAATAAAAAGCTAATAACATTAAATCACCATTGAATGAAGCGAGTGCAACAACACTCCGAGACATCTTTAAAGTAATTCTTCTAGCAGGTTCACTCAAGATATCTGTGCCAAATTTCTCTTCAAAATTAGCTTCCAAACGCATGCCTCCTGGTTAAATAAGCATGGCATAATAGTTAAATGAGATAACAGAGTAGAGTAGTCCATAATGTGATACAAGAGGGAATTGTTAGCACTCAGCACAATCAATAGAAGCAACTCACCATCAGCATAAACTGGTAAGGGATAACCATCAGACTTTAATTGATCATTTATCATCTTTGTAAGGCCTAGTGTGACAAGGTGAAGCAATTCATAACAATGTGTAAGCAAAATAAATACAAATGTTGCTGCCACAAGATGAAGCAGTTCATGACTATGCAAAGTCATAATCAGCAAAACGAAAAGCATACCATTAGATGGCCAGGGAGCTAGAACACGCTTATGTTCGTCATCAATGAGCTCTGGTGTAGGTGCATCCTCATTGAATTCTAGTGCTAGAAGATGAAGACATTAATGGCAATGTGTCAGTAATGACCGAAAGTTACAGTGGATTATGATAACTTGCATGATAATACACATCAGAAGTGACTCTGAAGTGATTCACCTTGTGGCTCAGGGATAGAAGATAAAACTTGTTTCTGGTTATTATTTTCATTTCCCCCACTACAGCCATTTTGATTGGAGCTACCTATAATAAAAAAGAGACAGAACAGAAAAATATTGAGTTTTATGCTGGAGTAGCTCACTTAAAGCATGAATTGATTAGCAGACCATAAACTAATCTCGAAGAGTATGAAACAAGTAACATTGGAAAATGACGAAGAATAGCATGTTATCACATAATTTAGAAGCCTTAAAAGAGTGACCATTCTTAGCTCACCTTCTAGATGGCGCCTTAAAGCACTGGAAAGATTTTGCCAGTAATTTCGTTGCATTTCCTCCCTACTGCATAATGTAGTGATCTCATCATGATGCATACAGTTAAATATGATTGATTTTTCATGAACATAACACATACAAGTATGATTAAATGATTTCTAGATAACATACCTTATCCGAGCAACCCTCAAACATTCATCAATCTTATTTCCTTGCACATATGGAGTTCCTTCCTGATCATGGTAGTCATTCATCCCAGCAATATTCCCATCAGGATCAACAAGTGGACCACCACTTCCATCCTAGCACAAGAATGAAATGTGTACATAGGAAAATTGTAAATTTTGAAGCATACAAAGACAGTGCATATAATGAGTCGACAAATATGGAGAGAAACCTTCAACGCACCATAGTAATTTTGCATGTGGACAACATACGCCCTTTGCTGTCAATTTTACTTGGATCATCACTTGGTACCCCATGTGTTTGCATTAACTTGCCTGACTGGAAACAACGCTTGAGAGCTAACAAATCAGTATGCCGCTGAACTTGCACGCTGTTACTGAAACATACTGTACGAAGATCAGGGGAATATGTAGTGACCACCATAACCATACTGAAAGGCAAAACAGAATGTTGTATCCACCCATCGACCACTTGGTTATTTGGAAGGCGCAATTTTATCTGTAATGACATCACAGAAATACAGCATGACTACCAGATGACCACCAATATCTAAAATAAGCAAATCAGGCGCAGAAAAATAGGCAGCACAAACCTTCAGTCCAAAGATGAACCTACGTCCACTATCTGATGTGCTAACCAAAGCTGACGAGGTGAGAATAGATGTGTTACGTAAACTGTTTTCAACAACTATGCCTGTGCTTTTATAATGCAGCTTGTCTCCTACACAAGATCACTGTTTCAGTTATTGTCAATTGATGATTTTGAGGAAAAAATACTGGGAATAAAATAGTATAATCACCATCATATGAAGCAAGCGAGACAATGCTTGCGGAAAACTTGGTAGCAAGTTCTTGACCGAGTTCCGTCCAACAAAGTTTTTGCTCGATGCTCTCCGCCGTATCTTTACAATCAGTCAAGATGCTGGATACTTTCTTTAGGCTCTTACCATTTTTTTGCTGTCCATTTAAGTATCTAGCTCTTCGCTTAACTCTCAGCATCTTCGCTGCCAAATTTGGGTCCCCAAACAAGAAAGATAAGAAATTATCTTCACTGTACTTAAGTTTGAAATTTTTTGTTCAAAATTGCATGCAAGTAACTTAACTTGTACTTCGAAGCCAGTGATAAAAGTAAAAGATATACACCCTCAAGGCCTCAAGTCTTCAAAAGCTTGGCAATTTGGACATCGACACGGTATTCAAAATGTATAACATTGATCCCCAGTTCTATTTATTATGTATTTGTAAAAAATGATAAAGGTATTATATGATAGAAGTATTCAAGACAAATCAATGCACATCATTCCCAAGAGTCCAATTTAAATATATATCAAAACATATAAGTAACCAAAGTACCTAGAGATTGACTATACCCTTGTCGTCCATACCGCCAAGTTTTCAAAGACTGGAGGGCGTAACTTGTTAATGTGAAATAACTGTTTTCGACCATATCTGCTGAGGCAGATCAACAGAATATGAGATGCACAGGCGTGTCAGCTAGCAAGTGTTACCATATTACAACATCTAAGTCAGACTTAGGAAACAAAAGGACAACTTTATGCAGAGCCAAAAAATACCAAACCCCATCCTCGTAGGGTCCATCTGCCTCGTCAACAATGTCGATAATCCGAGCAATGTTGTCACCATTGAGGACATTGCTACACCAACCTACCCCCCCAAAAAAAACCTTCCCAAAGAAGGATCTTTGCTACACCGACCTACCCGACCATCACTACCAGAATTTACTTAGTTGCCGATGGCCTCATCTATGCCGACGGCCCCCGTCGGCAAAGATAGACATATGCCGACGGCCAAGGCCAGGTCGTAGGCGTAGAATAGCTATTGGCATATGTAGATCTATGCTGACGGGAGCCGTCGGCATAAGACGGCCGTCGGGACTGCTGGCGATACGCCTACGGGTGCCGTCGGCATAGACGAAGCCGTCGGCATAGCACGGGCCCACCTAACCGGTCAGCGGCGACTGTTTGATGGCGTCGAGGCTACGCCGACGGGGGCTAACGGCGGCCGTCGGCATAGATTTGCTGACATCACCGATCCACGCCGTCTCCACGTCATCGATCCTAGGGAGAGAGGGCCCGTGGTGTGGCAGAGATATGCCGACGGTATACCTGTCGGCATAGGCCTCTGCGTGCGATGCCACATCATTGATCTGTGGCATCGTAGCTCCATGTGCGCAGCTATGCCGACGGCCTTGCCGTCGGCATATCTCTATTTTTTTATTTTTTTAATATTATTTATTATTTTCTTTTTTTCATAACATAAATGTGCCTTATCTAAACAAAAAAACATACCACGATGGTATATCGATTGCCCCCCTCACGGACGTCGCTGCCGCCGTGTCACAAAGGTGGGAAACGGTCGACACGGAGGGAATCTGGTTAGAGGGGGAATTAGGGTGGCCTTCGGTGTGTAGCTATGCCAGCGAAACATCGCACGGGTACTGATGCATGTGTGAAAGTGATGTGGCATGCGTAGATGCCCGTCTTGGGGCTCCGTGGTGTGGCCCCCCCTCCACGAACAACAGTGCCGGCCTCACTTGGAGGGGGGAATCATGCGGGTGCGATAGAACCAAGGGAATCTAGTGGTGGGTTGGGTCCAGACCGTGTTCTGGGATACTGCTATGGGCTGACCTATCGCAACCAGGTGAAAAGGTCCACCGGTCAAAGCCCGTCCGGCAAAAGTCAAAGGGCTAGATCCGGCAGTCGTCTGTGTCAGGGTTAGATGGGACGGGGTACCGGGGGTAGCAATGTCGCCAGATGTTGCGGTGGGCCCTCCTATGCTTGTGGAAGCGTGGTGGCAGGCGCAGGCACCCGGCACGCGACTCCGGGGTGTGCCCCCCTCACGGGCGTCGCTGCCGTCGTGTCCCGGAGGGGGGAAACGGCCATGTCGGCATGACATGGAGGGAATCTAGTGGTGGGTTGGGCCGCGACGGTGTTCGGGGGTGTAGCTATGGGCTGGTCTATGATAACCAGGTGAAAAGCTCCACCGGTCAAACCCCATCTAGCGAAAGTCAACGGGCTAGATCCGGTGGTCGTCTCTCTGGTGCAATCCTTACCGACTGAAAAAGATTGCAGTCAGGTTGAAGCCAAAGCTTATGGACTTGTCGATATTGTAGGGGATGAAATGATTGACAAGCACTGCGATACTGATCCAGTGTGGTTTCCAGAAATGTTTAAGGATTGGTAGTGTCCGGATTTCTTGTAAAGTTATTCAGGGTTAGACGGGACGGGTACCTGGGGGGTAGCAATGCTGCCAGGTGTTGTGGTGGGCCCTCCTATGCTTGTGGAAGCGTGGTGGCAGGCGCAGGCACCCGGCACGCGGCTCCGGGGTGTGCCCCCCTCACGGGCGTCGCTGCCGCCGTGTCCCAGAGGGGGGAAACGACCACGTCGGCATGACACGGAGGGAACCTTGGGGTGGGTTGGGCCGGGACGGTGTTTCGGGGTGTAGCTATGGGCTAGGCGGCGGTCGTCTGTGTCAGGGTTAGACTGTACGGGGTACC
>NC_041385.1:777699210-777702488 GCF_002162155.2 Triticum dicoccoides
GACAACCAGGTGAAAAGGTGCACCGATCAAACCCCGTCCGGCGAAAGTCAAAGGGCTAGATCCGGCGGTCGTCTGTGTTAGGATTAGACGGGACGGGGTACCTTGGGGGTAGCAATGCCGCCAGATGTTGCGGTGGGCCCTCCTACGTTTGTGGAAACGTGGTGGTATGCGCAAGCACCCGGCACGCGGCTCCATCATGTGACCCTCCTCATGGACATCGCTGCCGCCGTTGCATGGAGGGGGAAACGGCCACCAGAGTCCTCATACATACGGAGGCCATTGTCACCACTGAGGGGGGGCAAGGTGGTGGTAGCCGTTGGACGCGGGGGCGGAGGCAGGCAGTTACGGTTGGGTCGGCCCTTGACTGTTGGAAAACGGCTACCACGACTACCTCTACACCAACCTGACCGAGTCTCACGCTTCTCTGGATAGCTCTCCACAACGCACGCCTATCATGCGTCTGTTACGCACGCCGCCCTCCTGAGGCGCTCCTGCTGTTGTACTCTCTAGTGTATAAATTGTACTATTGACTGTTGATCAATACACGGTGAATTCCACCTTACATCTTGGTAATCAGAGCCTCTCTCCCTAACCTAATGGCCGACTCCTCTTCCGCCCCGCCCGCCACCATCGTCCGTCCCAGCGGCGGCACCTCCGCCCCCGCTGTCGGTCCTTCGGCTCCCGCTCCCACTGCCCCAGCAAGCCAGTCGGACACCCTCCACCTCCTCGTACTATCTGCACCTCCTCTCACGGCACTAGCTGCCCTCATCGTAGTTCCCCTCGCGGCCCAACCCACCGCTCTTCCCGCCCACCCAACACCCGGCATCCCCCCCATGGGCAGCCTTCAGATCACCCACTTCCTCCCCTTCAAGCTGGACTTTGGATCCGGCAATTACGCCAAGTGGAAGGACATCATGTGGTGCGTCTTGTCCATGTACGACGCCGAGGACCACATCACCCACTTCACGCCGCCGCTGCAGCGCGGCGTCGCCTGGCGCAACGCCGACGTGACCAACCTCCTCTGGATCTATGGCACGGTCGCTGATGAGCTGTATGAGGTCATCCGGGGCGCCGACAACACTGCCTACACCGCCTGGAGCAAGCTGGACTCGTTCTTCCTCGACAACCAGGCTGGGCGCGCCGTTCATCTCGGCCCGGAGTTCCGCAACCTGCAGCAGGGCGACATGCACATGGCGGAGTACTGCCTGTGCCTCAAAGCGCTGGCGGACGCCCTCGCCGACGTTGATGAGGAGGTCACGGATCGCGCCCTGACTCTGCAGCTGCTTCGTGGGCTCTCCCGCAGGTATCAGATCATTGCCAGAGTCCTGCCCATGCAAAACCCGTTCCCCACTTTCGTCCAGGCGCGGTCCCGGCTCCTCCTCGAGGAGATCTCCCTCGACGCGCGTGATCGTTCTGAGGGCACGACTGCCCTCGCCATCGGGATCGGCAACAGCTCGGGTGGCGGCTCGAGAAGTGGCTCCGGCGGGCCCAGCTCCGACGCCTCCTCCTCCGCCCCTCCCGGCGACCGCGGCAAGGCATCGGCGGAGCGCGGTGGCTACCAGACTCGCGGACGTGGCCAGGGGCGCGGCAACTTCAACAACCAGGGCGGCTGCGGGCAGGCTCATCTCATGCCGGGAGGGGGGGGGCAAACCCCCTGGATGGGGTACTTTGTGCCTTGGGGTGCACCCTTTCCTCCGCAAGGGCGTGCGCCCTGGGTGCCTCCCAACGCCGCGGGCGTGCTCGGGCCCCGCCCGGCAACCCCGCACATGCCTACCCGATGACCTACCACGGCGCGGCTTCGTCCTCGACTCATCCTCCTCCGCCGCAGCCGTTGTGGGATCAGGCTGGCCTGATCGCCGCCATGCACAGCCTGTCCATGCAGTAGCAGCAGCCCGGCGGCCACGGCTACTGGCACCTCGACTCTAGCGCCTCCGCGCACGTGACCGGGAACCCAGGTAACCTCGACACGTTTTGTTCTCCATCAAAGCTTTCTTCTTCTACTATCATTTTTGGTGACGGGTCTCACCTCCCTATCACTGCCACCGGTTCGGCCAAACTCACCTCCCGCCCCTTCCACCTCAAGAAAATTCTCTACTCTCCTCGTGTAGTTACCAATCTGATTTCCGTTCGTCGTTTTTGCATTGATAATTCTGTCTCAATTGAATTTTACCCATTCGGTTTTGTTGTGAAGGATCTGGCCACCCGGACCCCGCTCATGTGCTGCAGTAGCTACGGCCAGCTCTACACTTTCTCCAGCAACACCAGCCCATGCGCGGCAGCACTTTCTGTGGACGTTGGAAACTTATGGCATCGGCGGCTTGGGCACCCTGGCGCCGCCTCTTTTTTTCATTTAGCAAATAATTTTTTACCTTCCGTGTAATAAACCAGTCCACCCACGCGGTGCTTGTGAAGCTTGTCAGCTTGGTCACCAAGCTCGCCTTCCCTTTCCCGAATCAAATACATTTACTACGTTTCCCTTTCAGTTGGTTCACTGCGATTTATGGACCTCCCCAATTGCGAGCTTCTCTGGTTTCAAGTATTATTTGCTTATTATGGATGACTATACGCATTTTTCTTAGAGTTTTCCTCTCCGTCACAAATCTGATGCTGCTGCCACTCTCGAACGCTTTTACATGTATGTGCTTACGCAATTTCATGTGTATATTCAGTGCATGCAGTGCGACAACGGGGGTGAATTATTAAACATTCGCCTCCGCACCTTCTTCTCCGACCGCGGTGTCGCCCTCCGTCTCTCCTGCCCACACACGTCCCCACAAAACGGCAAAGCGGAGCGCGCCATACGCTCCACCAACGACATACTTCGCACTCTTCTCCTCCAAGCCCACATGCCTGCACCTTTTTGGGTCGAAGCCTTGCACACAGCAACATTTCTCCTCAATGTACGTCCCTCTCGAGCCATCCGCAACAACATCCCCTACCTCATCCTCTTCGGTACGGCTCCTGACTACTCCGCGCTACGCACGTTCGGCTGCCTCTGCTTTCCCAACATCTGCGCCACCATGCCGCATAAACTTGCCCCACGCGCTGTGCGCTGTGTACTCCTCGGTCTACCACTCGAGCACAAGGGCTACCGGTGCCTTGACATCGCTACCCGACACGTCATCACGTCCCGGCACGTCGTTTTTGACGAGACACAATTCCCCTTTAGTGCTCTCCCCCCGGACCACACAGCCGCACCCACCACTGGCGCCACACCCGACCCGAGCCTCCTGCACCAACCCATCCACCTCGGATCCCCCGCCCAACCAATCCCACCT
>NC_041385.1:777702884-777705775 GCF_002162155.2 Triticum dicoccoides
CCACCCCCTCCCGAGACGCCCGGGCCCACCGTATCTCCTCTGTGTCCCGCGCCCACCTCGCCCGCTCCCAGCTCGCCAGCTGGTTCTCCAACCACCTCCGACCCCACCAACTCCCAGCCGTCCTCTCCTGATACGCTGCCTGCCCGCACACTCCCGCCTCGCGCCGTTCCCGTAGCACCTCCCAAAAATCTCCACAACATGCGCATAAGGGCCAAATCCGGCTTTCTTCAACCTCGGAAGCTCATGGCACTGACCACGTCTCCCTCCTCTATCTCACCCATCCCACGCAACTACAAAACAGCCCTCAAAGACCCTAACTGGTATAATGCTATGCTTGAAGAATTTAATGCTTTGGTGCAAAACAACACGTGGTCTTTGGTTGCTTGTCCCGCAGGTGTCAACTTGGTGTCAGGGAAGTGGATATTTCGTCACAAGCTGCATCCCGATGGCTCCCTCTCTCGCTACAAAGCTCGTTGGGTGCTCCGGGGTTTCACCCAGCAGCCCGGCGTGGACTATGTCGAGACCTTCAGTCCGGTGGTGAAGCCGGCAACCATTCGCGTCATCTTGAGCGTCGCCGTCAGCAACAACTGGGCCATCACCCAGCTCGACGTCAAGAACGCGTTCCTCAATGGGACGCTCGACGAGGTCGTCTACAGCCAACAACCTGCCGGCTTCATCGACACCGCACACCCCACGGCCGTGTGCAAACTTCACAAGTCCTTGTACGGGCTTAAACAGGCGCCGCGCGCCTGGTTTCAGCGGTTCACCTCCTTCCTCCTCACGCTGGGGTTTGTGGCCTCGCGCAGCGAATCCTCGCTCTTCATACTCCGCCGTGGAAATGCGGTGGCCTACCTCCTCTTATACGTCGATGACATAATACTCACTGCCAGCAACCCCGACCTGCTCGCCGCCATCACCACCGCCCTCACCACCGAGTTCTCTATGACCAACCTCGGCGATCTCCACCACTTTCTTGGCATCAACGTCCAACGCAGCGCGCGTGGCTTCTTCCTCTCCCAGCAGCAGTACACCCTCGAGATCCTCGACCGCGCTTCCATGCTAAATTGCAAACCCATAGCCACCCCCGCCGACACCAAAGCAAAGCTCTCCGCCACCGCTGGTGCTCCCGCTCCGGACCCATCGCTCTTCCGCACCCTCGCCGGTGCCCTGCAGTACCTTACTCTCACCCGCCCTGACATTGCTTACGCCGTCCAGCAGGTTTGCTTGGTCATGCACTCGCCCTGCGCTCCTCATGTCGCCCTCCTCAAACGCATCCTTCGCTACCTACGCGGGAGTGCTCATCTCGGACTGCATCTCCAGTCGTCGTCGTCATCCCAGCTCGTGGCATACACCGAAGCTGATTGGGCCGGGTGCCCTGACACCCGCCGATCTACTTCAGGGTATTGCACGTACCTTGGGGACAACCTCATCTCCTGGTCATCGAAGCGACAAGCGACGGTGTCCCGATCCAGCGCGGAGGCGGAGTATCGGGCGGTTGCCAATGCAATGCGGAGTCGTGCTGGCTCCGCCAGCTTCTGCAGGAGATCGGGCGGCCGCCTGAACGTGCAACGATCGTCTACTGCGACAACATCTCCGCCACGTACCTCTCCTCAACCCCGTCCAGCACCAACGGACCAAGCACGTGGAGATCGATCTGCACTTTGTTCATGATCGTGTGGCATTTGGAGATGTCCGTGTTCTTCATGTTCCATCCTCCTCGCAGTTTGCCGACGTCTTCACGAAAGGGTTGCCGACCAGCATTTTCCTGGAGTTCCGATCCAGCCTCAACGTCGTCGCAGACCCCGTTTCAGCTGCGGGGGGCTGTTGGAAAACGGCTGCCACGACTACCTCTACACCAACCTGACCGAGTCTCACGCTCCTCTGGATAGCTCTCCACGACGCACGCCTATCGTGCGTCTGTTACGCACGATGGCCTCCTGAGGCGCTCCTGCTGTTGTACTCTCTGGTGTATAAATTGTACTATTGACTGTTGATCAATACACGGTGAAATCCACCTTACATCTTTGACTGCATGAGGAAGAAGATGAACAAGGGTGGGCAGGTTTGAGGAGTAAGATGAATCCAGAGCTGTATCTAAATAATATATACATATACATGCATCCATATACGTATAGGATAGGAGCTGCGAGTAGCAGCACCCAGCCGCAGCAAGGGTCTAACAAAAACGTCAGGTTGTAGTTTCTGAAGTGTGCTACAAACAAATTTATTTTCTAGATTTAATGCGAACACATGAAGGACATAACCATGAAACCGAATCAAACAACTAGCTAGCTAGGGTTCATACCTCGGATTTGGAGGGGGGAATCGGGAGAAGAGATGCTGATTGCCAACTTGCCGTAGGTCCTGTTGGCCTCCTTGCCCATTAACCCTGCGTGTAGAGAGGGAGTCAGAGCAGAGCGGAGAGAGAGACGAGGGCCGACTCGGTTCTCCGCCGCCGTGCCGTTCCGGAGAGAGGCCCTGCGAGACAGAGGACGAGCCCAGAGACAGAGGAGATTATAAAGGGAGAGTGAGAAGAAAAGGGCGCAGCTTTGACCTGGAATCCCTTCCCGCCGCCGCCGCCAGCCCAGGCAGCACCACACGGAGCAGAGGCGGGGGACGTCCAGAGGCGGGCGACGCCCGTCACGTCCAATCAACTTCTTCTTTTGAGGGGAGTCACGCCGAATCAACTGCCTCGCCGAACCACGCGCTGACACTGGGAAAGATGCGAGCCTACGGACGTTCGGGACGACGCGACGCGTTATCCGGCTCATAACTCCAGCCGCCTCCTCCACCGTCAGATAAGACACGATCGAGCGACACAGCATCCGCCTCGCATTCCAATGAATCGCAACGCTGTCCTTGTTTCAGAAAACATAGTACTAGAAGATGTT
>NC_041385.1:777705952-777723473 GCF_002162155.2 Triticum dicoccoides
AACACTGGTCGGAAACAGTATGGACGTTTTGACGAGCTCGCAGCATCCATCTCCGACACACCAGTGATGTTTGAGAAACGTGGCTGGTGTTGCAATCCAGCAAGCTCGCGGCACCGGCGCCTCCACACCACGGACGAACTGCAACAATTGTGATGTTGCAGGCCGATCCGAGATCACACAGGCAGAGCTCCGACAAACTCAACTGCCGGCGCACAACCCCCATTGCAATGCAGGCGGTTTACCCCCGCATTAGAGTTCGTCACTTGCAACACCGACACTCCTTGTAGGTGGTGTGGCCCCTGCAGCACCGAAATCGAGCGGAGGCCGGTCTTCGGTTTTGCAGCAGCAGGGAGTGGTGGCCATGGAGCCCTTGCATCGTGGTGGTGGAGGACAGGTGCAACAGTCAACAATGGTGATGGTGCAGCGGCAAAACGGGCGACGACGGGCGATAGGTGAGAAAAATAGAGGAAAAATCATCGGGAAGAAGCTTCAAAGATACAATGTATGGACAAGCTTTGTTTGGAAGCAGGGACGGAGCCAGGATACTTGAAGGGGCCGAAGAACAATATTATCGCATAAAGAAATAGGCCATCAAAATATATCAAGTCTTGGTTATTGTTTGTGTCTTCCCCTCTGTTCTTGTGCCATACCAAAATTTTATTAGAAAGTGTGTATTCCTATGTCGACCATTTTTCTCTATCTTTCAATTGACATCCAATCGTCCTCATCTCACCTCGCATGCTCTCTTTTTGCGGTTGTGTTGTTCCTTACGGTGATTATCACTAGTGTGTCGGCCCTCAGTTCTCTCTTTCCCGTCATGAACTCCCGCCCGCCGGACTCGAAAGATATGTGCCCGCCTGATTATGTCTTGTACTGAATGTTGCTGACACGCCTTGTTGGTCCATGGCGTACTCAAGCTTTGCCGATGGGTGATGTCTACTCCGGAAATCATCGTCATATGTAGCTTCTGAACTTCCACATCATTAAGAGAAAAATAGAGAGCACACAATATTAAACATCTCACCATATTTGGTTATGAACAAAAAAGATGGAAAAATACAAAACATCTCACTATGACTTTTTTTAGACCTTAGTTTTAGTTAAATGGTGCACAAAGGGCTTCCCCAAGAAGGCCACACTGGATGATAACATCATGATGACATTCATGGTCTCATCCTGAGTAAGCTTCTTCATTCTTTGAGAGAAAATTGCAGAATTGAATTGACCATTTTTGTCATCTTGCTCATCATCATCATTCTGGCTGTTGTCATCATCCCTGTTGTCCTCATCTTCATGGTTGTCCTCATCATCTTGGTTGTTTCCATCATCATGGTCATCCTGGCTATCATCATGATCCTGGTCTTCGTCATTGTCGTCATTGGACAAATACAGTGTCGTTGACCTGTTGACCGCTCCTTTCAAAGAAAAGGCTATGTACTCTTATTCAACGAAATTATTTTGTGAAATATACTACTTCCATCCATCGACATATATGATGGTTTTATCCTTTTGTTTACGCACATCCAACTCGAATGTGCGCCCCTCATCATCTTCAAAGTACATAACATTACCACATAGACTATTGAAGTCAACCCTTATGTTGCATGAGATACACTATCCAGCAGTTAATAATTAACAATAAAGTCAATAAAATAATTATACAAATGGTTAGAATTGAGTACTGATTGAAGTTAAAGACCGTCACCATTGATTTTTCAAATCTCTTCTTCAAGAAGAGCCCGAATTGTACTATAGTTTCCATACTGTCCGTACATGGACTTTTGCAGATATGGCAGACCTTATGCCTCATGATTCCTAATAATCATTATGAAGCACTTATCGATTGTAAATGGTTGACATGAATATTAGCTTATGAAAGTAATATTAAGAAGAGGAACCAGCTAAGAAGGGACCGAGAAAATTCGGCATGACCTTTGCTGAATATTGAACATTTAGAAATTTGACGAAGCGGAAGTTAATCAACATTTCACCAAAACGTTGGCACTCATTTTTAAATCACTATGAATAACATGCTAAGTCCATGAACTTGTCATATGTAAGAAAATTCGACTCAATTCCACTCATATGTAAGCAAATTAAACAATACTGTCATAGCTAAGCTTAGGAAAGTAATATTGAACAATGTGAGATATTACAATGCCACTCATATTGAGTGACAAAAATGAAATTTGGCAACTTTGCTTAAGAAGTTAACATATTGAGGAACATAAATTTGGCGAAACGCAAATGAATCAACGTTTCGCCAAAACTTTGTCCCTCATTTTCAAATCCCTCTGAATAACATGCTAAGCCCATGCACTTGTCATATGTAAGAAAATTCGACTCAATTCCACTCATGTGTAAGAAAATTAAACAATATTGTCATAGCTAAGCTTACGAAAGTGATATTGAACAATGTGAGATATTATAGTGCCACTGATATTGAGTGACAGAAATGAAATTCGGCATGAACTTTTCTTAAAAATTTAACATATTGAGTGACTAAAATTCGGCGAAACGGAAATGAACTAACGTTTCACCAAAACTTTGTTACTCATTTTTAAATCCCTATGAATAACATGCTAAGCCCATGGACTTGCCATATGTAAGAAAAATCAAACATCATTGCCACTATCCATTGCATTGTAAAAATAATTATGTAGAAGCTAACCCTACCTAAAGCCTAATTATTTTCAGATCAAAGAGGTTTCCACACAAGAAGTTGAAACTCTAAAGCATAATTTAATCTGAAAATTATCTAGAGGCAAACCCTAAAACCCTAGAGCGTAATTTAGTCAGGGAGATAGTACACCGTGGGCGACATGGTGGCGGACGGAAGTACGGTGTCATGCCGTAGAACAACGCGGAAGGGAAGAGGAGAGGAACTGACTGAGAGAAATGAAAAGGGGAAATGAATATAGATCCAGGACAGTTGGGCGGGCGCGGATGGGTAAGTGTGCGTGCAACAATGGTGGACGGTCATCGCTGCACGTCACTGGAATCTTTTTTAAAATTTGGATTTTTTTTGGCATGGCTTGCCAAAATATAGTTGTGGCGGGCGCTTACTTACGGCCCGTGACTACTCTTTCCATCCCGCGTACTAATTTGGAAGAGCCTACCTGTGACGGGTATTAGCCAACGTCCGCCACTCGAGTGTCCCTAGCTGTGGCGGGTATGTTCACGTACCCGCATTGATATTTTGAAAAAGTAGCAGTGGCGGGTACCTGGCCCTACCTGGCACTAATTTGAGTCCATCTATAGGGCTTTTCTGAGTGGTGCATGTTGGTCGGTCATCGAGATCAGTATCCCTGAATTATGAATCCAGGACGTTGATGGTGTAACCGAAGAGAAGGTGGGTGATGGTGAAAGGACGGTCTGCGACGAGGACAAACAGCCCATCCCGCTTCACGAAATCTACAGCTTCAGTGATCCTCTCTACTTTCATGCCTTGATGTTGCTCCTGTAGATGTTGCTGGAATTTAGTCTATTTTGGGCAGCCCAATAACTATTTCAGAAATTCCTAATAAATCCTAGAGGCCCACTTAGCCCATTTGTGCAAGGCAAGGGATACTACTAAAAGTTTGGTCAACTGAGAGGAGAGTATCCCTACTATTCACAATACCACTCCATGAAGATGCAATACTCTCCTAATCTGCATGGCAGGTTGATGTATATCTTAATGTGTTCTAAGTGGCTTATTTAAGCAGAGATGTTATCCTACAGAACATCTTTTGAAGAAAACACATATATGAGTCTGATTGTCAAATGTCGCAATCTATGAGAGTAGGGTTCTCTCTAGTAAACTCATGAAAGGTCACGGAGTATGACGCATAAGCTCCACCCGCGGGGAAGACCCACTGTAGCCACGTATCGGTCAAGGCTTTATGTGAAGCTAGATTCACAGAAAACTTGTAGTTCAAGGCCCAGTCCACTGTTCAAGTTGCTTACTAGTGTAGCATAGAGTTCTAGGTGGAAGTTCAACTTAACAGTCTCCACTGCAGTACCGGTATATAAAACAGTGTTTTGGAACCAAAGGCAAATTTCTGTGTGCCTCTGGGATCTGGTGGGGGATTGCTGGAAGTTAGTCTATTTTGGGCAGCCCAATAACTATTTCAGAAATTCCTAATAAATCCTAGAGGCCCACTTAGCCCATTTGTGCAAGGCAAGGGATACTACTAAAAGTTTAGTCCCACATTGCTAGTTTAGTGGGACTTGGACCTACTTATAAGGGGGGTTCTTTCCCCACTTGTATGCATCAGAACAAGAGGGACATCCACGCGCACTCCTCCTTCGCCGCCCGCCTCGCCACGCCACGCCTCATCACGACGCGCCGCGGGTTGCGGGAACGAGCCGATGTCTAAATTTTTGCCACGCACTACGGGTATACGAAAGGTCACTCGGGAGATGGAAAGTTTTGCTGTAGTGGAGATTAAATGCGAACGCTGCACCCTTCGGCTGTTGTCTGTTCGTTTCATCTCCCTCGGTCCCTTCAGCTCCCGGCGCTGCCCTCTCGCCTCCTTCTCTTGCGCCTATAAAAGGGAGGTCGCTCCTCTCAGCAAAACGCACCAGAACTACTTCTTCCTCTCGCCACCGGTTCCTGAGCACTGCGCTGCTGCTACGATCTTCTCCATCCCGGCTTGCGGCGTGCACCGCAGGTCGGGACAGTAGGCCTCCGAAAACCGCACTCTTTGAGTCCTGTACGAGAGAAGGGTGATAAGGTTTTTGGGGAGCGCTCTGCGCGACTACTGGCTGATTCATCACGGACGATCCGGTCGCCGACGACTACTTCCCCGACGACGACTTCTTCCCCGACGTCCACAACCTCCTCGACAACATGACAGGCAAGGACACCGACCCCAAGTCCAGCGCTTCTGCTGCTGCTGTGCCGTACATGTTCTTCTCCTTTCTGCTAGTAGTCCTGCTACAGTTCTTGGCTCTAGTTTCTGTCCTACGTATGTTAGGTTCTATGTCGTATAAGCAACTTCATCTAGTGACTGTTCTAGATGTGTTTACCTCAAGTTCATATATGTAGACGATGTTTACCTTCTCTCTGTCAGATTGCATGACTTGCTTTATATTTGCTATTTTAGTCATGTTTTATCCATTATTTCTGTTAATAAAATCATTCGGTAAATTGCTCATATTTCCAACAATCCAAAAACCTTATTATAGGCAATTTACCCCAAGTGGTTTTGCTGCTTCCATGAGACCTCCTATGTTTGAGGGTATCCACTATAAGAGGTGGCGCGTGAGAGCAGTCTTATAGTTTCAAACCATGAGTTGCTATGACGCCACTCTTGGCAAACCTGAAGGGGAGCAAGATGCCCAACAGGCACAAGCTTTTCAGAAAATGGATACCTTGTTTAAGGCTGCGCTCTTGAGTGTTCTTGGAGAGAACATAGTTGATGCTTATGCGTCAATTGATAATGGAAAAGATATGTGGGATGCACTCGAGGCCAAGTTTGGGGTCTCGGATGCCGGCACTGAGCTGTACATCATGGAGCAATTCTATGATTACAGGATGACTGAAGAGCGCTCCGTGGTTGAGCAGGCTCATGAGATACAGTCATTTGCTAGAGAACTTGAGCACTTCAATTGCATGCTGCCGGACAAGTTTGTTGCCGGCGGTATCATCACTAAGCTTCCTCCTTCATGGAGGAACTTTGCTACCTTACTGAAACATAAGAGACAGGAGTTTTCCGTTCCGGATCTCATTGGTACTCTTGATGTGGAAGAAAAGGCGAGAGCAAAGGACACACGTGCTCGAGGTATTGAAGGAGGATCTAGTGCCAATGTGGTACAGAAGCAGAACTTCCAGCCCCATAAGTTCAAGAACAAGGGCAAGTTTGATGGTAAAGCAAAGTTTGATGGGAAGAACAAGACTGTGCAACACACGAACTTCAAGAATAAGAATGGCAAGAAGAAAGGTGCTTGTCATGTGTGTGGAGATCCTGATCATTGGGCTCCTAGTTGCCCTAATCGCTATGACAAGCGTCATCCTGGGAAAGGCGGCAAGACCGCTAATGTTGTCATTGGAGACACTGACATGAAGGATGCTGGGTATGGTATATTTCCCACTATTCTTTAAGTATGTCATTCTCCTGACTGGTTGATTGACACGGGTGCTAATGTGCATGTATGCGGTGATATTTCCATGTTTTCGTCTTATCAGACCGCAGGGACTTCAACTGTGCTGATGGGCAACGGTTCAAGTGCTTCTGTTCGTGGTGTTGGCACGGTCGATCTGAAGTTTACTTCGGGGAAGATCGTGCGGCTGAAGAACGTGCATTATGTCCCCTCCGTCAATAAAAATCTTGTTAGCGGATCTCTTCTGTGTAGAGATGGCTATAAGCTTGTCTTTGAGTCGAATAAATTTGTAATATCCAAGTATGGAACCTTTGTTGGTAAAGGCTATGAGTCAGGAGGCCTGTTTCGTTTATCCTTATCAGACCTTTGCAATAAAGCTGTTAATCATATTTGCAACAATAGTGAATCAAATGTGTGGCATTCACGACTCTGTCATATTAACTTTGGTTGCATGTCGCGACTAGCGAAGTTGAACTTAATCCCTAGTTTCACCACCGTTAAGGGATCTAAGTGTCAAGTGTGTGTGCAAGCTAAGCAACCTCGTAAATCTCACGTGACTGCGGAAACGAGAAATCTTGCACCACTAGAACTTATACATTCAGATCTATGTGAAATGAATGGTGTTTTGACAAAAGGTGGAAAGAAATATTTCATGACGTTAATTGACGACTCCACTAGATACTGCTGTGTGTATCTTCTGAAATCTAAGGATGAGGCTTTGAACTTTTTCAAGATCTATAAAGCTGAAGTGGAAAACCAACTTGATCGAAAAATCAAGAGGCTTAGGTCCGACCGTGGTGGAGAGTATTTTTCCAATGAATTTGATGCTTTTTGTGCGGAACATGGTATAATCCATGAGAGGACGCCTCCCTACTCACCTCAGTCAAATGGGGTGGCCGACAGAAAGAACCGTACTCTAACTGATTTGGTTAACGCCATGTTAGACACATCGGGTCTCTCCAAGGCATGGTGGGGGGAGGCGATATTGACAGCGTGTCATGTCCTAAATCGAGTCCCCACAAAGAACAAAGAGATAACTCCATTCAAGGAGTGGGAGAAGAAAAGGTTAAAACTCTCTTATCTGCGAACATGGGGTTGTTTGGCGAAAGTCAATGTTCCAATTCCAAAGAAGCGGAAACTTGGACCAAAGACTGTGGATTGTGTTTTCTTGGGATATGCTTTTCATAGCATTGGCTATAGATTCTTGGTTGTAAAATCTGAGGTACCTGATATACATGTCGGTACGATCATGGAGTCGAATGATGCGACTTTCTTTGAAGATATCTTTCCCATGAAGGATATGGCTACCTCATCTAATCAGGAGATGCCTAGTTCATTGAATCAGGAACCAGTTACAATTACCGAACCTGACATTTCGATGGAACACTTTGAAAGTCCTGTGGAGGATAACAATGAAGTTCCTATTAGGAGCAAGAGACAGAGGACTGCAAAGTCCTTTGGTGATGATTTTCTTGTGTATCTCATAGATGACACTTCCAGTTCTATTTCAGAGGCCTATGCATCTGAAGATGCTGACTACTGGAAGGAAGCAGTTCGTAGCGAGATGGATTCCATCTTGACGAATGAAACTTGGGAGATAACTGATCGTCCTTATGGGTGCAAACCTATAGGATGCAAATGGGTATTCAAGAAGAAGCTTAGGCCTGATGGTACTATGGAAAAGTACAAGGCTCAGCTCGTGGCTAAGGGTTATACCCAAAAGGAAGGTGAAGATTTCTTTGATACTTACTCACCTGTGGCTCGACTGACCACTATTCGAGTTCTACTTTCACTAGCTGCCTCACATGGTCTTCTCGTTCATCAAATGGATGTTAAGACTGCTTTCCTAAATGGAGAGTTGGATGAGGAAATTTATATGGAACAACCAGATGGGTTTGTAGTAGATGGTCAGGAAGGGAAAGTGTGCAAGTTGCTGAAGTCCTTGTATGGACTCAAGCAAGCACCCAAACAGTGGCATGAGAAGTTTGAAAGAACTTTAACAGCTGCAGGCTTTGTTGTGAACGAAGCTGACAAATGTGTGTACTATCGCCATGGTGGGGGCGAGGGAGTTATGCTTTGCTTGTATGTTGATGACATACTAATTTTCGGAACAAATCTGAATGTTATTAAGGAGGTCAAGGATTTCCTATCTCACTGTTTTGAGATGAAGGATTTAGGAGTGGCTGATGTCATTCTGAACATCAAGTTGTTGAGAGATGATGATGGTGGGATTACATTGCTTCAATCTCACTATGTGGAAAAGATCTTGAGTCGCTTTGGCTATAGTGACTGCAACACCATATGATGCTAGCGTGCTGCTTCGAAAGAATCGAAGAATTGCTAGAGATAGATTGAAGTATTCTCAGATTATTGGCTCGCTTATGTACTTAGCAAGTGCTACAAGACCTGACATCTCTTTTGCTGTTAGCAAACTGAGTCGGTTTGTTTCAAAACCAGGAGATGTGCATTGGAAAGCTCTAGAGAGAGTTTTGCGTTATTTGAAAGGCACTGCGAATTATGGAATTCACTACACTGGGCATCCAAAGGTGCTTGAAGGGTATAGTGACTCAAACTGGATCTCAGATGCTGATGAGATAAAGGCCACAAGCGGTTATGTATTCACTCATGGAGGTGGCACTATTTCTTGGAAGTCTTGCAAGCAGACCATCTTAACGAGGTCAACTATGGAAGCAGAACTCACAGCACTAGATACAGCTACGGTCGAAGCAGATTGGCTTCCCCGACTCTTGAATGACTTGCCGGTTGTTGAGAAACCTGTACCGGGTGTCCTTATGAACTGCGACAATCAAACTGTGATCACGAAAGTGAGCAGCTCAAAGGATAACATGAATTCATCAAGACACGTTCAGAGAAGGTTAAAGTCTGTCAGGAAAATGAAAAACTCCGGAGTTATTGCATTGGATTATGTCCAAACATCTAAAAATCTGGCAGATCTTTTTACTAAGGGTCTATCACGTAATGTGATAGATAATGCATCAAGGGAGATGGGTATGAGACCCACAATATGAGTTGTTCATAGTGGTAACCTATTCTTTGTGATCGGAGATCCCGTGAATTAGATGTGGAAGACAAGCTGTTGGTCAACTGAGAGGAGAGTATCCCTACTATTCACAATACCACTCCATGAAGATGCAATACTCTCCTAATCTGCATGGCAGGTTGATTTATATCTTAATGTGTTCTAAGTGGCTTATTTAAGCAGAGATGTTATCCTGCAGAACATCTTTTGAAGAACACACCTATATGAGTCTGATTGTCAAACGTCGCAATCTATGAGAGTAGGGTTCTCTCTAGTAAACTCATAAAAGGTCACGGAGTATGACGCATAAGCTCCACCTGCGGGGAAGACCCACGGTAGCCACGTATCGGTCAAGGCTTTATGTGAAGCTAGATTCGCAGAAAACTTGCAGTTCAAGGCCCAGTCCACTATTCAAGTTGCTTACTAGTGTAGCATAGAGTTCTAGGTGGAAGTTCAACTTAACAGTCTCCACTGCAGTACCGGTATATAAAACAGTGTTTTGGAACCAAAGGCAAATTTCTGTGTGCCTCTGGGATCTGGTGGGGGATTGCTGGAATTTAGTCTATTTTGGGCAGCCCAATAACTATTTCAGAAATTCCTAATAAATCCTAGAGGCCCATTTAGCCCATTTGTGCAAGGCAAGGGATACTACTAAAAGTTTAGTCCCACATTGCTAGTTTAGTGGGAGTTGGACCTCCTTATAAGGGGGGTTCTTTCCCCACTTGTATGCATGAGAACAAGAGGGACATCCACGCGCGCTCCTCCTCCGCCGCCCGCCTCATCACGACGCGCCGCGGGTTGCAGGAATGAGCCGAGCCGATGTCTAAATTTTTGCCACGCACTACGGGTATACGAAAGGTCACTCGGGAGATGGAAAGTTTTGCTGTAGTGGAGATTAAATGCGAACGCTGCACCCTTCGGCTGCTGTCTGTTCGTTTCATCTCCCTCGGTCCTTTCAGCTCCCGGCGCTGCCCTCTCGCCTCCTTCTCTTGCGCCTATAAAAGGGAGGTCGCTCCTCTCAGCAAGACGCACCAGAACTACTTCTTCCTCTCGCCACCGGTTCCTGAGCACTGCGCTGCTGCTACGATCTTCTCCATCCCGGCTTGCGGCGTGCACCGCAGGTCGGGATAGTAGGCCTCCAAAAACCGCACTCTTTGAGTCCTGTACGGGAGAAGGGTGATAAGGTTTTTGGGGAGCGCTCTGCGCGACTACTGGCTGATTCATCACGGACGATCCGGTCGCCGACGACTACTTCCCCGACGACGACTTCTTCCCCGACGTCCATGACCTCCTCGACAACATGACAGGCGAGGACACCGACCCCAAGTCCAGCGCTTCTGCTGCTGCTGTGCCGTACGTGTTCTTCTCCTTTCTGCTAGTAGTCCTGCTACAGTTCTTGGCTCTAGTTTCTGTCCTACGTATGTTAGGTTCTATGTCGTATAAGCAACTTCATCTAGTGACTGTTCTAGATGTGTTTACCTCAAGTTCATATATGCAGACGATGTTTACCTTCTCTCCGTCAGATTGCATGACTTGCTTTATATTTGCTATTTTAGCTATGTTTTATCTACTATTTCTGTTAATAAAATCATTCGGTAAATTGCTCATATTTCCAACAGATGTGCCCCGACAAACTAAGGTTGTGTTCGGTGTTTACTTCGGTGTAGTATAAATGCAGTTTGCCTCAACGCCTGAAACTAAGGTTGCGTTCGGTGTTTACTTCGGTGTAGTATAAATGCAGTTTGCCTCAACACCTGAGAACTTATCAGCACCGACATCCATGCACACCTCTGGTGACCAATGAAGATAGCATGGTCGTTGATGGGTGAGGGCTTTACGAGGCCGAGCTCCACGGAGCTCGTTTTCAAAATACAAATTTCCACAAGGTGAAAAAATTTGAAATTGTTTGTATACACTCTCATATATGTGTATTGCGTCTGTGCAAAAATTCAAAACCAAATACTTTCACACGTGGCGTACAGAAAAAAGACAAAAACGTATTTCTAAAATGGGCCAATATCTTTTGTTGTTGGGCCGGATTTTTGTTTTTTTGTACAGCCTACAAATCACACTAAATTCAAATGATTTTCTTACACGTTCGTGCGGAAATCTATTAAGTTACCGTGGAATTTTTTTGAATTTTTCTGAAACTTTGAAATATAAATTTTGATTTTTTCAAAATACGGAGCTCCCTGGAGCTTGGCCTCCGTTGGCATTTTCCGGGGCACGAGCTTATCTATCTCAGTGTCCTGCAAAGGCACATTCTCAGTGTCCAGAAAAAAGGGAAACAATGTCCCTGTGACTTCTTGGAGAGCTCCTTGTGGCTTCAAGATGAACATCAAACATCCAACCAAATTCACTAGGAAACCCCGGAAAGTCGTTCTTCGGTTTAGATAAAAATCATCCAGTTTTATGTAAAAAATATCAAAGTTTTAATGAAAATCATCAGGTTTGTTGAAATTTGCATCAAAATTGCTTATTTAAATATAATTCTGTTCGAAATGTCTCTAGATATTTTCGGCTATGGTTGGATGACCGGTTTCGCATTAGTATCCACAGACTGCTTCTCAGTGATCCCCCGATTGATCCCCACCGGTCTGTGGACATATTTTAGTGCTTCCCCAAATCCCGTGGCGGCCAGCAAAATATATCCCTGTTCTTCCCGCAAATTCCTCTGTTCTTCCACTGGAAATATTTTAGTGCAGTTTGAAACCGGATTGAGTTAATCTCATTCGGGCACATGGTTTCTACATACACATAGTTCGACCACTGAACCTGATTCAGAGGTGTTAACTGAACCTGACACTACAAATTAACTGAAAGTAACTAGAACAGATCAAAAGACATGGCGTCGAGCAGAGCATCAGAGAGCTGGCCACCGCGCCATGTGGCCACAAGGCGCCCTCACGGTGGCGGAGTCGCCCTCCTTGCTTCCTCTGCAGAGGCTACAACCATGGCGTGCATGTCGAGCTGAGCACGCGTTTGGGCTGCAATGAAGGCGCGACCAGGTTCCAGCACATGAGCGCGTCGTCGTGTTTCTTTGTCCGAGCGGTCCGTCGTGACCGTGTCGAAGGATGCCTGCACGATGGCGGCCTCTTGCAGCTCAACCTCGAGCCGCTGCGGCAGCTCTGCCGCCATATCCGACAGCACCTCGAGCAGCATCAGCGTCTCCCTGGACCTCATTTTTTTGCATCTTTTTTGCTACAATTATCTGAGCAACAATCAGAGCAGAAATTCAGCATGTTTCTATACAGCAGCATTGTAAACATGAAGAACAGTTCTACAACAGCCTTTTTAAATACAACAGCATCTTTGGTTATACAAATTTCTGAAACAATTCAAATTTCTAAAACAGTCACATATTTCTGAAACAGTCAAAGAATTCTAAGACTTCCATACAATTTTGCAGTCACATATTTCTAATACTACTACT
The DNA here is from genome assembly GCF_002162155.2 of Triticum dicoccoides. Classification (NCBI taxonomy): domain Eukaryota; kingdom Viridiplantae; phylum Streptophyta; class Magnoliopsida; order Poales; family Poaceae; genus Triticum; species Triticum dicoccoides. The sequence continues at coordinate 777,718,513 of NC_041385.1, forward strand.
AATGAAATCTTCTGGATCTATTCTTCAGTCACATACAAGCACACATTAACAATTCCACTGCAGCAGCAACACTACTTCCTACAACTCTGAACATCACAGCCAAACCCTCGTTTCAACTATGAACATCAAAGCCCTTCATCTAGCAATGCCCGATTATCAACCATACGAACCAAAGAACAAGCACACGCTAGGGGAAATACCACCGATCAACACAAGATGAAAACCCTAGGTATAAGGGGGCCCGAAACAGGGGAACAATCCAGCATAGCACATGGAGTTTTCATCCCGTAGTCAGGTGGAAACTCGCCAATGCCACGAGGACGTGGCTCCATCAATCGATGACCCCTATACCCAAATCCTTGCTCCGCCCCTGATAATACTAAAGCGACCAACACGTGCCTTTCGTCCGACGTGGCAGGTCTGGGACTTATTTGTATCACTTTGTTCCTGCAGAGCAAGTTTAGAGGTCCATTTGAGTCAATTTTCAATTTGCAAGTTTCTGTATGAAATTGATACAGCACGGCAAGTTTACATATGAAAAGTGTAATTAACTCAGAAAAGAATGTTACCCCCTTATTAGTCATATTACAAAAACCAAATAATCCAAAACACTCAGGCGCCGTGCATTAACTCCTATCGTTCTTTGTTCTTTACATGAATAAATGAATCAACCAATAAGAGACATGTGGCGTGTATGTTTCAATGACTTTAGACTACCTAGCGCGGCATGTAGTGGTCAGTTCATTACATTCAATAGTATTAATTAGCAAATTGACATTAAGTTCTCTTATTTTCTTCCTCCGCCTTGATCGCGATGCACAATGTAAGATGACTTATGCACCGGGACAAAGGGAGTAAGAGTATCTCCAGCCGGGCTTGGCAAATCTGACCCCTCTACATCCACATATGCGCCCGGGCACGCCCGCGGGCGCATTTGGACGGGCACTCATATTTCCCTCCTGACATTCACATATCTCATATCCGAACTCTCAAATTCATGCAAATCCATGCACGTCAATCATAAAAGACAATTTCACACGTAAATAGCAAATGTTGGTACGGAGGATAGATAGCTTTTACGTAAAATTTATTTTAAGTGCACAACTCAAGCAATAGCTTCTTGGTGCCCATTTGTAGGTCCACATGTGCTTCACAAGATCATTGAATAGATGCGTGTGCAATTGATGATCTTGAAGATTCTGACGCATATGCAGAAAGTTCATAAGCCGAGCCGCATCTTGATCTTCCTGGATTTCAACCTGTTCTCCAGGTGCTTCAAAATCATGGGTTTGGGCTATGCCAGCACCCTCGTCCTCATAACACAACATGTCATCAGCTGCCACAAAGTTTCTGATTCCCACAATGCCCTCTCCACATCCTTCCTAGCCACATAATCATGTCCACTTCTTCGTCTGAATCTGAGAAATCAAAGAACTCATCTTGAATCATTTGGTCAATCTCCATCGGTCCATACTCCTCGTCCGACGAAGCATCGGAATCCATCGTTTTCCCTAACAGAATCAAAAAAATCTGGTTAGACAATGAGTCAAACACATTAAGCGCAAGGCGGAGCTAGAGAGTTGCCGGACGTACCGCGGTGGCATCCGGGCCGGCGACGATGTCCCCCGCTGCGAGGACGAGAGAGAGGGCTGCTCTGCTGGAGCTGGTGGTGCAGAGGCTAGGAACGGTGTGGAGCGCGCGCGGCAGCGGAGTTGCAAGACGAACGATGCGGAGGAGGAGGAAGAGAGGAGATAACAAATGGATCCACATGTCTTGGGGGTGAATATGGGGTGGGGTCGGGCTATCGGGTCTGATGTGGCAGGTGTGCCCGGTCGCGCCCAGGTGCTCCCATATCTGCCCCATATTCGAGCTGGATATGAGGGGTGACAATCAGCCCGGACGTTTGAGACCCATTTAAGGCGTCTGACTGGGTCAAGTTTTTGCGACCGGATAGTGATCGTACGGCCCGCCTGGGCATATGAGGCGGGTCTAAGGCGTCTGTCTGTACTGTAGATGCTCTAATAGTACTTCCTCCATTCCACAATGTAGTGCGCCCGTGCTTTCCAAGATTCAAGTTTGACCGTAAATTTAAGTATCGAAACCGATTGCGGCGGGAGCAAAAATTATAGCACTGAATTCGTATTTTTGATATGAATTCGGTGATATAATTTTTGTCCCCGTCGCAGTCGGTCTCATTAGTTAAATTTACGGTCAAAGTTGAATTTTGGATAGCGCTGACACACTACATTGTGAAACGGAGGGAGTAGTATATTTCAAAATTTAAAACTACTACATTTTGGTCCGGAAACTTTTGCTTGACTAGTCTAGTACCATTTTCTCTGTCGATTGGGCGCGCAGCTCGGCGAGGCATTCAATTCGACGGGACGGGACGGGACGGAGCGCAGCAGCTGGTGGTGGCGTGCGTGTGTCAGTTCTTGGAGACCAGCCGCCCCCTCCGTCCAACTTCTATCGCTTTCTCTTTCTCTCTTTTCCCCTCTCTCTTTGGTCACTCTCCACTCTCCGTTTTACCCCATTTCCGCCGCCGGCTGCCGCTCCTCGTTGTGTTCCTCCCTAGATCTGGTAACCACCGAATCCTGCTCTAGTTCCTTCTTTTCTGTATGCGATTGGGGGTTAATCCTTTTCAGTTTTCCTTCACGCTGCATCTATTTTGTTTTTTATCAGGGCATCTATTGGGGGTTTCGAAAAGAGGAGGCGCGTTCATGTCGCAAGAACCGGAGCATGAAGCAGTGGCGGCCGCACCCGGTGAGGCTCTTCTTGCGCTGGCCACAAGGAAAAGGGTGAAGGAAGATCCGACTTGTCCGGAAACCTTGCTGTCGGTTCCGGCCATGGCGACCGAAGACTGGTCCAAATGGTCCACCCTCCCGGACGACCTCGTCCGCCGCATCGCCCACTCCTTCCTCGCCAACAACGACCTGGACTACTACATGTCCGTCCGCGGCGTCTGCCCCACCTGGCGCGCCGCCACCGACGACCCCAACAGCAGCAGCGACACCGGCGACTTGCAGGGCGACGGCGGGCGGGTCTTGCTCAACACCTTAACCGGCCGCTTCCTCCGCAAGAAGCTGCCGATGCTGCTCGATTGCTATGTCGTGGGCACCAGTGCCGGCTTTTTCGTCCTGGCCGACAGGAGTCCTCCTCACGCCGCTCGTGTCTTCAATCCTCTCACTGGCTACATGCTCCGTTACGCGGCGCCGGTGCCCCCCGACGTGTCCTTCTCCGACGTTATCATCTCTGAAGACGACTTTCTCGTGCTTTCCTTTTTCTGCGACTCGTCTCAAAAGATTCACAGAGCTGCTGCCAACGATGAACATTGTGTGGCAAAACACACAATTACCGTCTTGCGCTTTTTTGAACTACGATAGCAATGAAATCTTAAATTAGAACAGTTATTCTTCGGGTTTAGGCACTTGTTGTACATGAACAGAGTACAGTACATTATTAGGAAAAACCCTATACAGAGAATCTTAGCAGCAGCGCGGCTCAAAAAGGAGCGCTGCTGCTAACTAGCATAGTTCCGCTCTCACTCATAGTGATATCTCTTCTTGCATATACCTTTGTTTAGATGGATGATGTTGTTGTAGTTGCAAGTATTCGAGACTTACATGTATCGCTATTTTCGAGATGATGCCAATATACCACTTTGTGTTGAATGATGATTACGATGGGACTATTTGTATGTATATGCTGTTCAAATACAAAACAAATATGTCAAAAAAACAAAAAACTACTTAAATTAGCAGTAACGAGTGTATAAAAGTTAGCAGCAGCGCCACGATAGCAGTAGCGCGTCCAGGCAAAGCGCGCTAGAGCTACTAGCAGTAGCGAGCTTCCACTAACCGCGCTGCTGCTACACTTGTGTAGCAGTAGCGTCGGTGATCACGCGCTACTGCTATGTGTTAGCTGTAGCGCCTTATTAGTAGTGTCACTCCCCGCGCTACTGATACACCTAAAACCCGCGCTGCTGCTAGCATTTTTCCTAGTAGTGGTAAGACGCAAGAATATAATACTTAAAAATAGAAAATGAGTTCATAGACCTTACCACATTCTTAGTTCGGGACCAGTACAGAACAAGGCATTCCCAGTCACCGTCCAGTAAATGTGTCTCAGGAGAACGTAAGGGAATTTGATGAGTTTCTTTGCCGGTGAAGTACGTTTTCTTCAGGTAATTCCGATACTGCCACCAAGCATTCTTGAAGATAGCAGAGGTATTAGCACAGGTTACCTCATCCTGAGTTTCCAAATCGGTCCTTCTCTATAGAGAAAAATTGGAAAATTTGCTGTATTATAACCATCATGGAGGTAGGATGTATGAGACGAAGCAAAGTAATTGCCATGAATAACATTACTTACACATAACTCTTCGACAAACACCTGCAACTGGCATTTTCCTTCATCTTCAGTATAATATTTCCAAGATGGGAAGATGCACACATACGATTTAACAACATCAAATGCAATAGATGCTAAACTACGACTACCTGGTTGTGTTTCCTTCACAGGAATAAGCGTACTAACTGATGGAGTTGGGGTTTGTCGTGATAGTACTGGCCCTTTGGGCACTGGAGCTGCCTTACTAACGCTCTTGTTTGTGAGCTCTGTGGTGAAGATGGTGCTGTGTCAACAGGAACTGGGTTACTATCGGCCGGGGTGGCACTACTAGAAAAAGGGCTATAGATGAAATGGCCACTAATGACGCACCAGACATGTGGTGCGCCACTAGTAACGAATTTTTTTCCAAATATACTAATGGTGCGCTAGTGCACGGTGCGCCATTTCTTCTTCTAACTAGTAATGGCGCACCAGCCGCACAATGCGCCACTACTGTTGTTTTTTTATTCTTTTTTTTGCAAAACTACTAATGGCACACCGTGACATAGTGCGCCATTACTAGTTTAAACTAGTAATGGCGCACTATGCCACGATGCGTCATTAGTATGTAT
>NC_041385.1:777723898-777728291 GCF_002162155.2 Triticum dicoccoides
TAGTAATGTCGCACCACCAGCAGGGGCGCCATTAGTAACCATTGTTACTAATGGAGCATTTTCAGGTGGTGCGCCATTAGTAACCTGGGACCAACAAGATATTTTAGACAGCCACACCTAACCACTCACTTTCCCCACTTTATTGTCTCCACCTCTTCCTCCAAGCTTGTCTCGGCTGCCTCCTCCTCCTTGCCTCATTTGCACCATAGATTCATCCAAATTAAGTGATTAAATTACCTTTTGTTGATAGGTAAGTAAGGGGGGAAGCTATCTTATGTTGTTCTCCCTCCAAGAACGTGCACATGCACTTTTTGTGGCCTAGCTAGATCTATGTATGTTTGTGGTGTTGCATATGTTTGTGGTGTTGCATATATGTTTGTGTTTGCAGGTACCGGTATTTGAAATGCGATAGTTGCCAATATTTTGCCGGAATGTTGATTCATTTCCGTTTCGGCGAGAATTTTGGCACCATGCATTCTTTTTCGTCCTATTTTTAGGGAAAGTCATGCCAAATTTTTTGTTGGTTCTAAAATATCGTTTTGCTCTACCCCGCAGGCGACCATGGTCCGCACGATGACCGAAGGCATCGTGAATAGGTTTTTGAGCTCCGCGAAGGCCGAGATGCTTCAAAAGAATGAGACGGAGATAAGATGTCCCTGTCGAAGATGCAAGCTGAAGAGCCTTATTGCGGACCCGGATTCCGGGCAGGTGCGGGACCACCTGCTCTTGCGTGGTTTCATGAATGGCTATCGGTGGCAAGGTGATGAAGATGACTATGAAGTCGTCCATGGGGGTCGGGCAAGAAATGAGGAAGGGCAGCAAGACAACCACCATGGCTCGGGCGGGCGAGAAGACGAAGAATCTCCAGGACATGATCACGACGGTGATGCTGTATATAGTCATCATGTAGAAAATGCAGGACATGATGATGAGGAAGATGCCGGAGCAAACGAAGGGCATGATCATGAAGATGAAGATGCCGGCGGAGCAGACGACGATGGACCATCGATGGGCTGGGTGCAGGGCCCTCGTATTCAAGAGCTGCTTCTCAACCAAACGGATAACGCAAGAGCTGCCGCCCGGGAGAAAGCCAAGCTGGATCAACTGGAGATAGACGCGGTTACTCCATTGTATGAAGGATGCAGGCCCAAGGATATCCGCCTGAAAGTAACGCTCATGGCTCTGGAGATGAAGGTAAAACACAAAATGACCGACGCATGCTTCGACGAGAACATGGCATTCTCGCGCGAACGTCTTCCCAAGGGGAACAAATGCCCGACCAGTTTCGAGGAGGCGAAGAAAATCATGTGTCCTCTGGATTTACCGCACGTGAAATTCCATGTGTGCATGAACAATTGCATCATTTATCGAGACGAGCATGCGGAGTCTACCATATGTCCGGTGTGCGGCGTCACTCGATACAAGAAGAGGAAGAAAGCTCCTCGAAAAGTGGTGTGGTACTTTCCAATTACTCCTTGTCTGCAACGGTATTTCGTGGACCCTAAGGTAGCAAAGCTCCTGCGTTGGCACGCGGATAGGGAGGAGAAGAAGCCAAAAGATGACGCAAATGATCCGGAGATAAATAAAAAAGACAAGATGCTGAGTCACCCTAGGGATGGGAGCCATTGGCAAGCGTTGAACTTCGAACATCCAGAATTTGGGAAGGATCCAAGGAACATCGTGCTGGGCGCGAGCACCGATGAAGTCAATCCGTTTGGCAGCCAGAGAAGCACACATAGCACCTGGCCTGTGTTTGTGTGGATGTACAACATTCCTCCCTGGTTGTGCATGAAGAGGAAGTACATTCACATGAGTATGCTAATTGAAGGGCCGAAACAACCAGGGAACGACATCAATCTGTATCTGGGGCTGCTGAAAGAGGAGCTAGACACGCTGTGGAAAATGCCAGCCAATACGTGGGACGCCGCACAAAAAGAATATTTCCCTATGAGAGCCGCACTGCTCACGACGGTGCACGACTATCTCGGTTACGGATATGTCACGGGACAGGTGGTCCACGGATTTTCTAGATGCGTTAGGTGCATGGATGACACAACGTATCGCCAGCTAGATAGAGATCCCGGGTCTTCGAAAACCGTGTTCATGGGACATCGAAGGTGGCTTCGCGACGATGACCCGTGGAGAAAACGCAAGGATCTGTTCGATGGTGAAACCGAACCCCGAAGACGCCCGCGTACGAGGCGCGGCGAGAAAATAGACGAGCTGTTGAAAAGTTGGAAAGATTGCCCACTGCTGGGAAAGAAGCAAAAGGTGCCAGAGACGGAAAGAAGCAAAAGGCGCCAGAGCCGCTGCTGAAGGTATGGAAAACGAGGTCTGTTTTCTGGGACTTGCCGTACTAGAAGATCCACCATGTGCCTCACAGCCTTGATGTCATGCATATCACAAAGAATGTGTGCGAGAGTCTGCTTGATACCCTGCTCAACATGCCAGAGAAGACCAAAGATGGGCCGAAAGCAAGGACAGACTTGAAATCAATGGGCATCAGGGAGGATCTTCACGCTAATGATGATGATGATGAGGCGAAGCAGGACACGAAAAGTCGTCGCAAAGGAAAAAAGGCCAAGAAGACCAGAAATGACTACCCTCCCGCGTGCTTCACTCTAAGTCAGGAGGAGATCGATCAATTTTTCACCTGCCTAGTAGGAGTAAAACTTCCTTACGGTTACGCGGGGAAGATAAGCAGATACCTAGACCCAGCAAAGCAGAAGTTCAGCGGGATGAAGTCTCACGACTGTCACGTGCTGATAACTCAGATACTTCCAGTTGCAATCCGTGGGATCATGGACGCGCACGTCCGTGAAACGCTATTTGGCCTATGCAACTTTTTCGACGTCATCTCTCGAAAGTCGATTGGCGTGAGGCAACTCAGAAGGCTACAAGAAGAGATCATGGTGATACTATGCGAGCTTGAGATGTACTTCCTGCCCGCATTCTTCGATGTTCTGGTGCATTTGCTGGTCCATATCATGGAGGATATCATCCAACTCGGGCCGACGTTCCTGCACAGCATGATGTCATTCGAAAGGATGAATGGTGTCATCAAAGGATACGTTCGCAACATGTCACGCCCAGAGGGAAGCATAGCCAGGGGCTTTCTTACCGAAGAGTGCATCTTCTACTGCACGAATTATCTAGGCATCGAGAACCCCGTTGGTCTGCCCGTCAACAGGCACCTCGGCAGTCTCGATGGATGGGGTCACCGTGAAGGTCGCCGCAAAATGCATGTCGACTTCGAGGGTCGACTCGCCGACTTTGAAAGAGCAAACCTAGTCGCGCTACAACACATAGACGTGGTCGATCCTTGGGTGGTAGAGCACAAAATCTTTATTGAGAAGACGTACAATGACCGAGGCCAATAGAGGACGGGCGCAGATATAATCAAAGAGCACAACTCATGTTTCACACGTTGGTTCAAGCAGAAGCTTCTGTCGTACCCTTTACATGAGGATTCTTCCACGGAAGAACAACTCATATTCGCCTTGTCACAGGGCGCCGAGCACAACATGATGACGTATGAGGCGTACGATATCAACGGCTACACATTCTACACTGAGGGAAAGGACATGAAGAGCGATGGTTATCAGAACTCTGGGGTAGCGATGGAATCCTACACCGGTAACAACAATGACAGATACTACGGAAGGATCGAGGAGATCTGGGAGCTGAGCTACGCTGGAGAGAAGGTCCCGATGTTTCGTGTCAGATGGGCCAAGAGCGTCATAAAAGAAGACCGGTATTTCACCACCATGGTTATACCCGAAGCCAAATCCAAAACCGCGGGCGCAAACGTCACCGCGAAAAATGAGCCATGGGTACTGGCTTCCCAAGTGGACCAATGCTTCTTCATTACCGACCCGCCAAAGCCCAGTCGTGTTGTCGTGAGGAGAGGCAAAAGGAAGATCATCGGAATGAATGGAGTCACCAATAAGCAAGACTTCGACAAGTACGGCGACCCGAAGATGGAACATGACAACGACGATGAAGTATCAGCATACACCACAAGAAGAAGCAGGACCACCCTACCTAAAGGACGTCCGTTCAAGATAAGAACTCCATTTACGAAAAATAAGGGCAAGAAAATTGTGAACAGATAGCTAGCTAAGATCGATTGTATTTAAATTGTAGCCTTCATTCCTCGATTTTATTTCATGGGCACTTTAATTTTGAACTCATGAATATTTTTTAAATTTCATGGACACTCGATCTCGATCCCCCTCCATCTCGATTGCTATCCCTCCTCGCCAGATAAGGTCCCCCTCGCCGCCGAGCACCCCCCGCACCCTCTCCGCCGCTCCACCGGCCGCCGCCGCCGACCCCCCAGCCCCGCACCCTCCCCCGCTCCATTGCTGCCGCCGACCCACCGCACCCTCCC
>NC_041385.1:777728984-777766161 GCF_002162155.2 Triticum dicoccoides
ACCATTACAAATGAATGCAACTAAAATTGCAAAAAAAAAACAAATTTGATTATATTTTCACATAACAAATTTGATGATATTTTCAAATAATAAATTTGATGATATTTTTTCATATTCATAAATATTTTCAAAAACAAATTTGATGATATTTTTAAAAAAATTATTACTATTTTTATAAAAAAATTATTACTGTTTCATATTCATATTCATTTTCTTAAAAATTATTAGATGAAACAAAAAATAATAATAATAAAAATTACTTATGGCGCACCTCTGGCAGGTGCGCCATTGCTATATATAAAAAAAGAGATTACTAATGGCGCACCTCTGGATGGTGCACCGTTGCTATATAAAAAAGATTAATAATGGCGCACCGGCTGGGGGTACGCCATTGCTATCTAAAAAAACATACTAATGGCGCACCGTTGCAGGGTGTGTCATTAATAAGCTGCCCCCCTAGCTAATTCCTCCCTCTTCCTCTCGCCATATCCCCTTTGTTCCTCTCCCTCGCCAGATCCACCCGCGCATTGCCCCGACGCCGCCGCCCCGACCCCCGTCGGACTCCACCTCCGCCGCCCCGGCGCCCCCGCGCCCCCCACCACTGCAGCTCCCCCACGCCGCCGCCCCCGCGCCCCCGCGCCCCGAGCCGGAGGAGGAGGACCAGGAGGAGGACCACGAGGAGCCCGCGTCGTCTCTCCGACGCCTTTGGATCTCGCCGCCGCCCGCGTCGCCATCGTGCCTCCTCGCTGCTGCGAAGGTACAACCCTCGTCGCCCCCCCTGCTCCCATCCCTCTCGCGCTCTCGTCCTCCGGCGCGCATGGGAGAGCAGGGACTGCTCCTACTCCTCCGCCCATCTCCCCCCTCCTCTGAATCCTTCATTATTAACTTGATTTTCGGGTGCGGTACGAATAGAGGAGGGGTCGCACTCCCGCACGAACGAAGGATCCAGGGTTCTCTGCCGCAGCCGTCCCTCCGGCGAACCTCCAGCCCGCGCCGCCGCCCCCGGAGCAGCGCCTCCTCTGCCTACCCAGGTACTCCCTCCTCCCTCCTTCCTTCCCCCCTCTTCCTGCATCGATCGGATCTGCTGGCTCGTTGCAGGCCGCGCGGCCTCTATGTTGTCCTAATTGCAGTGTATGTCCTATAATATTTTTTTTGCAGTATATGAATTGTTGTGTATGCCCTCTAAAAAACACTGCAGGCAGTGATCTTCTTGTATCATTATATATGTTTGCAGTGGATGTTGTGTATGGAAAACATGATGATTACTTCCTATGTACTGCATATTGTGAGATTATAATGTGTAATGGGGTTTGCTTCGAAGGTGTTTGTGAAAATGTTTGTATGAAATTAAATTGACAGTGGTGACAGCGTACATGGCCATTAGAAATGTGGAAGTGTACAGCTTAGGAGGCTTGTAAGATAAATCTATTTCTTCCTGTTATTGTTATCCTGTTAACATCTTCCTGGTAAAATCGACCAATGTGCAGATCACTGATTTATGGTCAATTTGCATATAAACATATCCACTCAGGCCCCAGAAGCATTACATGGCCATTGATGCGGTAGCACTAGCTTGCACTGTAGTAGCTTGACTTAATGATTTGGAGTACCATATTGATGCTTGCTTAAAACTGAAGTAGCAGCAACTAGTAGCAATAGCTAGCTTGACTGGATTATGTGCTTAATTCACTGAATTTGGTTGGTGAAGATGAATTAGCAGCTCCCCCATGTAGCTAGAATTGGTATGATTTCTATGGAGAATGGCCAATTCAGCTTCTTACCCCTAAAAAACATCAGCTTCTTTAAAACTGATAGCAGGTTCCTCCCATGTTTCACTTTTTATAGTAGGTTAGTTTACAGCTAGAATTATGTATTTCAACCATTTATATGTTTAGTTTCCAGCTATAGGTTAGTTTACATCTACTTGCTGCTAATACAACATAATATTTGATAATGTTCGGTCACCGAATCACATAACTCATATAATATAAAATCATCATCGAACGTTAAGCGTGTGGACACTACAGGTTCGAGAACTATGTAGACATGATCGAGACACCTCTCCGGTCAATAACCAACAGCGGAACCTGGATGCTCATATTGGTTCCCACATATTCTACGAAGATCTTTACCGGTCGTACCGTAATGACAACACATGTTATTTCCTTTGTCATCGGTATGTTACTTGCGTGACATTCGATCGTTCGTATTTTCATACCTAGTTCAATCTCGTTACTGGCAAGTCTCTTTACTCGTTCCATAATATATCATCCCGCAACTAACTCATTAGTCACATTGCTTGCAAGGCTTATCATGATGTGTATTACCGAGAGGGCACAGAGATACCTCTCCGATACTCGGAGTGACAAATCCTAATCTCGATCTATGTGATGAATAAAAATATAGCTGCAAGTAATATTACTGATAATTGGTAGAAGAAAGAGGGGATGCCTTCTGGGGAATCCCCAAGTTTAGTTGCTTTGGAGTCTTTGAATATTACCTTGGCGTGTCTCGGGCATCCCCAAGTTTAGGCTCTTACCACTCCTTATTCCTTCATCCATCGTGATCCCACTCAAAACTTGAAAACTTCAGCACACAAAACTCAACAAAACCTTCGTCGGATCCGTTAGTATAATAAAGCAAATCACTACTTTAGGTATTGTTCAGAACTCATTCATATTTTATTATTGCATTATACCTAATGTATTCTAACTTCTCCATGGCTTATACCCTCCGATACAATCCACATCATAATAAGCAAACAATGCAATGAAAACAGAATCTGTCAAAAACAGAACATTATGTAGTAATATGAACATTGATCATACTTATGTAACTCTAAAAATTCTAAAAAAATAGGACAACGTTGAGAATTTGTATAACAATTATGTGCACAACATTCAAAGCAAAAGCATGTTCCAATGAATTTACAAAATTTCAAAACTGGGTGTAAAAGTTTCTATTTTTCACATAATCGAATCAACTATCATCCAAATCATCTCAAAGGCTTTACGTGGCTCAAACACTAATTAAAGCACAAAACACAACCGTAACATTAGCATAATTGTGTGCACACAAAAAAGCAGGAAAAAAATAACTATTGGGTTATCCCCCAACAAGCTCTTTCTTTATAGCCATTAAGATAGGCTTGGGATATTAATGATGCTCACATAAAAGACGAGAATTGAAGCACAAAGAGAGCATTATGAAACATGTGAACAACAGATTTAAGTCTAACATACTTCCTATGCATAAGCATTTTATAGGAAAATAAATTATCTAGACAAGCAATTTCTAGCATTTGCAAATAGGAAGAAGGATACATTAATAGTTTCAGTACAAACAGAGGTGGTTTAGTAACATGAAAATTTCTACAACCATATTTTCCTCTCTCATATTAATTACATATATGATCATACTCAAATTCAATAATATAGCTATCATAAACAATATCCTCTTTATGATCCACATGCATAGAATTTTTATAATCTTTCGAGATAGTGGGATTAACATTAGCTAAAGTCATGGCCTCTCTATGCCCACATTTATCAATAATTTCATAAGATTGAACACAAAAATAAAAGGGGGAAACACAATATGAAAACCCCTAAACCCTCCAAAACCCATAACCCCTCCTTTAAAAAAAACCAACGCTTAGCAGGTGCCGACGCGTGGCTGCCTTTTTAGTCCCGGACGGTGTTACAAACCGGGACTAAAGGTCCTCCTGCCTGGGTGCCCCACAACGGCCACGTGGAGCCCCTTTAGTCCCGGTTTGTAACACAACTGGGACTAAAAGTGGTGGGCATTAGTCCCGATCGTTTTATCCCGGTTGCAGAACTGGGACTAAAGGCCCTCTGAAACCAGGACTGATGCCCTGTTTTCTACTAGTGTACTCTAAGCTCGGGGTAATGTTACAACTAGGTTCACCGATATCTAGCGGGCACGGATCCATCTTCACATCAAGATCTTTCTGTGGCAAGCTTCCCGTGGAAAACCCTCGGCTGCAGACCCGATTCGCTAGTGCAACGGTCCTGGCCCTAAATTCTATGCACTTTGTGGTGCTAGGGAAAACTCGAATCATATTTTCTTCTCTTGCGATCTGGCAAAGCTTATGCGGAGATGCATCCGGTCGTGGTTGGGTGTCAGCTTGTCCCCCTCAACCTTTGCGAAGCTTCGCCCGTTGGCGGCTCAGTTAGCTGGCACGAATAAACGTCTCTTCTTGTTTAGTTTTGCTGGATGTGCTGGACTCTTTGTACTACAAGAATAAATTTACCATTGATCGTATCTTCCCTAACAAACCAATTGATTGCTTATTTCAATTGTCTTCCTTTCTTCAGCAGTGGAAAATATTGACTAAGGCATTTGATCGCGGGGCGACAAAGCTGCTTATCTCAAGAGTTTGGAGCATGGCTTCTTCTCTGTACCAGCAAGATCAAGCTGCCCCCACTTAGCTTCATGTTTGTGGTCTGCGTTGACGGGAAGCGGCTCCTCTGCCATGGCACTATGTGCTGTTGGGCCACTGACATGCGGACCAGGTTCTCAACGGGCCCACGTGTCAGTGGTGGAATGGCAGGGTGCCGTACATCAGATGATCCACATTCACGTTGACGATGCGTCATTTTTTTTCTGGTGCTAGGTAGTTGGCCTGCGTGCCACGAGATTGTGTGTTTTGTTAAACTGCTTCTGCCATGCTGTTTAAGTTTGTTGCATGCTGTACTATGCCAGGTTGCTTTATATTTATAAAGTAAGACGCATATGCCTTTTCTTTTTAAAAAAGTAAATATTTGTTTGATTGGATTTTTAAAGTTAAGTTGCGGTCAAACTAAACAGAGCTTCAGTCGGCCCATTTTGCGGTTTCCCAGGCAAGATGGATGATCATGGAATTTTATGACGTGCTCATCAGGACTATGCACAACCCATAGCTTAATGCATGCAGAGAAGTCGAAAAGACCCTCGGGATTCTGAATGAATTTATTTGGGAGATCATTGACATGGTCCACAGGGAACCGCTATGGCAGATATATAACGCCTGGCGATGGAGAATCGTTGCCGCCCGCTACTGTTCTACTCCAGCCAAGTCGCAGGAATGGCTGCACTGCCGTTGAAAGGTCCGGCGACAGTCGTCGACGTGACCGTAGACGCCGATGCCCTGAACTGCGGCGTCTGCTGCCTCCCGCTCAAGTCGCCTATCTTCCAGGTAAGTGACACGTATCCGTCTCCTGTCGTAGCAAAAATTGTGTTATAACCATGTAAACATATAAGTAGATGCATCTCTGATGGTCTCATGTGGGACTGCAGTGTAAAGTCGGGCACGTGATATGCTCGCCGTGCAGAGACAATCTGGCGGCGGAGGGGAGGTGCCACGTGTGCCAAGATCCGATTTCCGGCGGCTACCAACGGAGCTATGACATGGAGAAACTGGTGGAGTCTATCCGGGTGCCTTGCTCCAACGCCGCCTACGGCTGCTCCGCCAGGCCGACCTACAGTCAACAGCACGAGCATGTCCGGTCGTGCCAACACCTGCCGTGCCACTGCCCGGCGGACACGTGCGGCTTCGTCGGATCCACGTCGGTGCTCCTGGACCACTTCGCCGTTGTGCACAGGTGGCCATGCACGACCGAGCTTCGGACCTGGAAGTGCGTCGACGTCCAACTCCGTGACGACTTCAACGCCGCCTATGTTCGTGTTGGCGGCATGCAGTACCTGTTCCTGCTAAACGTGGCGCGGCAACCATTTGGCCGCTCAATCTCCGTGTTCTGCGTACATCCTCGGGCACCCGTCGAGGAGTCGTCGCCAACGCCCGTGGGATTCGAGGTCAGGCTCAAATACTCTCGCAACGACTACGGCCACGGTGACATGTGCCGCGGCCACAGCCAGGAAACTAAGTTCAAAGTAGCGTGCACTGATCTCTCCGATGGGCTTCCGAATTCCGAGGGCTCTTTCGAGATCGTTCTGCCCAAGTGCGTTCATCCACTTGACATGGATACTATCACTGCCATTTTCGACGTGCTCAATGTTACCACAAGTGGATGATTATTCATACTATTACCCTTTAACCTGTCCTTTCAAGTTTTAAGTGGAGATGTTGTGTTTGTGTTTTGCCACTCTAAAGGCTCCTCCAGTATTTGCAACTCTCAAAGATGTCTGCAACTCCAAATTGTGTACTCCTCATTGTTCATCCATTGTTTGATAAAAAATCTCAAATTGTAACAATACGATTGCAGGTAGGAGTATTTCTTTGTCTTCAATGTATCTGCGGCTTGGATCATTTTTAAAACCCCTACTTGTCATTAATCAGTGCCTCTGCATAAGTTATAGTAAGGAATGCTTGAAAGCAGAGGAAGGCCCAAACAGAAATAGTCTGTTTTAAAAAGTCTGTTCATCCATTGTTTGATAAAAATCTGAAATTATAAAAATACGATTGCAGCTAGGAGTATTTATTTGTCTTCAATCTATATGCCGCTTGGATCATTTTTAAAACCCCTACTTGTCATTAATCCGTGCCTCTGCACAAGTTATAGTTAGGAATGCTTGAAAACAGATGAAGGTCCAAACAGAAAAAGTCTGTTTTAAACCCTAAACTTGTAGAGGTTCGGTGAAACAAGCCCTCAAGTTGTTTGGCAAACGAGGATTGTCGATGTGTCAAAGGATGACTGGGATGCTGCCATTTCGCATTGTTCCCCGTTGGGCTGGCCCGCTTCATTTTTTTTCTTTCTTTAAACCGCGCATTTTTTTCCTGTTTAAAACTGCAAGTATAAGCACGCAAAGTCACTTGAGCCAGAGACCACCTGTTGTTGGTCGACGGAAGTAACCACCAGGACCACATCTGTTGTGTTCACTTGCTCTGTTCTTCTTCTTTCTTTTCTTTCCTTTTTTTTCTTTTTCGTTTTTCACCTTTTCCTTAAATTTGTGGTCATCTTAGTTGGAATAGCAAACGAAAAAAAGAACGTCGTGAACCAGATTTTCAAAATGAAAAAAGGTCACGAATTTTAAAAAAATCATGAATTTAGGGGAAATTCAACAATTTTGAAAAGAAGTTCACGTATTTTCAAAAGAAAACTTCAGGGATTTTGGAAAAAAAAATGTAAAACTAAAAAGTGTCAGTGGATTTACAAATGGCCTGGTCAACACGGAGGACGGGGCGCACCGTAGTCAACATTGCCGCTCCTTGGCCCGCTAGCCAGGTGAATCCTTGCCACGTTAGTATTTTTATGCCTCAAACGACTTCAGGGTTCGATTTAGACCGGGATTGCATAGTTTAGGGTGCAATCGACCGGGATTTCGACTTGAGCGTTCAATTCGCTGAACCTCTACGAGTTCTGATTTTAAAATGGACTTTTTCCGACCCAAACAAAACCGGTCTATTTCTACCTTTCCCTACCGTGGCGGTTGCTAGGGCAAAGCATCATTCCCTTCAGGTGGCACCGGCGAGCACATGGACTCACCTCCCATTTGCCTTCTGCTCCGATGGCCGGCGGCCGGGAGGAGAGTTCTAGTGCCTTGTTTCGGCTAGCAGTTTAGAATAGGGTCCTCGTATGGGCAACCCCGTGGAGGATGAAAACACTTCATCTTCGCGTTCATCTTGCCGGCCCCGATACTCCTCGAGTTTGTCCGTCAGGAAAGAGTCGACGTAGCTCCGGCGTATATTATTCTAGACACTGTTTTAAATAGTGCGCTATAGCAGTCATGCGCTGAGAGACATTGGTCATAACATATGAAGTATCTAAAATTTGCAGCTCTAGGTTCAAAGGAGAAATTACAAGATGCAAAGGAAAGAGAAGTATCTAAAAATCTATCTAATGATAGTGCCGTAGTCCCTTCCAGCTTTTTGATGTATATGATGTACCACCTATTTGCAATCCGAAGCGACTTGTATGTGTAACATCCCAAGATCTTTCGCCAAAGAAAGACCCTCCATGCATGCAATAGCTTCAAGCGTCCGCGAATCCATGAAGCCATGAATGACCAGCATAGAAGAGCCCAAGTAAGCGCCATGATGATCCCGACACACAACAACAGCCGTACCAACATTATAATTGGTGGAAATTGCAGCGACAACGTTGATCTTGGTGGAACCCTCATCCAACGAGATCCATTTGAAATGACACACATTTAGAAAATAACCTTCTAGAGCTAGGCTTCTGTTTATACATCATGGCCCGCCCGAGGTAGCCCACTCCTGAACCGACAAAGAGGGTCCTTGGCCAGGCCCACCTTACCAAGAGACAAGTGGTGAGAGGCCCCCTAGCCGAGGCACCATCATCTTGGCTACCAGATGTCGGCCCAGCATGTAGCACAAGGGCCCTGGTACTACTCTACCGATCCCAGTTTACTGTCCAGCTCTTGGGTCTCTAGAAGGAAGGATTTGGCAACTGATGGTCAAGGCAAGAACGCCGGACATCAAGGAGAACTCTCCAACAACCTTAGCCGACTAGGATCCGTGTAACACTAGGGCTCGGTACCATTTATATGCCGAGGCCAGGCTAGCCGCTGAGGCAACCTTTTACATCAATACCTTGATACACCTAATTTCATTATTGTACCCCATACACCCAATCCATCTAATAAATCTAGGTGCAGGGTTTTACCTCCAGAGTGTGGGCCTGAACTTGAATAATTTTGATGTGTTGTTTCCCCTCTAAATCTTTTGGTTACCAGTGACGCCTTATCGATGGATCTGCCAGATTTTACACCAACACTTATTGTGAATGTGATGCTCTTTTTTCTTAGGCGGTAGCGCAAAGGATGCGACGACGGCGGTGGCAACGCGGTGGGTATCGGCGACATCGCGGCAACCAGACAAAGGTGCACTAACATGGCAACGTTTTACATCAACCCCTCGATACACCGAAGTTCATTGTTGTACCCCATGCATCTAATACAATCTAGGTGTAGGGTTTTACCTCCAAATTGAGGGCCCAAAGCTGAATAGTTTTGGTCTCATGTTTCCCATCTAGATCTTCAGCTACCTGTGACACCCTATCGGGGGGTTTGCCGGATTTTACGCCAACACTTATTGTTCGTGTGATGTTCTTCTTTCTTCGGCAGTAGCGCAATGACGGGTGACAGTGGCGGTGATGGCATGGTGAGCATTGGCGACATCATGGCAGACCGACGAAGGCACACTGATCGTGGCATTTATTGGAACTCTATATTGCGAGAGGCCAGATTTGTCAATTGTGGTAAGTCGGGGTGTTTTATTGGAAGCCCTCAATAAATTTTCGCGACTAGGGGTTTCGTTGGATGCTCTTGGGTCTTACTGATTCATCCCCAAATCAGCCGCCGGCGCCGGCGCCTCAATCTCCCGACCTCACTTTCTTCTCCACCCGCCGCCCCAAATACATCCTCCCCTCCTCCCCTCCCGCGCGCCGCCACCTCTCGGCACCACTGGGCACCCGCAGCTCGGCCACCCTTCTTCCCCCCTCTTCCTCCATTACTCATCTTCTTCTGTTTGCTCACCTCCTCAATCCTTCAATATATCCACTGCTCGTCTACTCACCTGCAGATCTGGTAAGGAAATCCTCCCTACTTCTCCATTTCTTGACCGGTTATCTTCTTTCCATTACGCTGCTCACTGACAAGTTGAATCTTTTTTACAGGGGAGTGCCATCCTCAGGAGAGGAGCTCGAGCGCGCAGCAATGGCCGCCTCTGTTCCCCCGCCTGCAAAGAGGAGGAAGGAGGATCCAACGCCCTCTCCGTTCCTTCCGGCCGCAGGATGGTCCGCCCTCCCGCCGGACCTCGTCCGCCGCATCGCCGACTCCCTACTGGCCACCAAATACCTTGACTGCTACATGGACTACCGCGCCGTCTGCTCCGGCTGGCGCGCGGCCACCGACGACCCCAGGTCAGGGTGGACGACACGAGCGGTCTTTCGGACCGGCTCGTGGCCCGCTCGGTCCGGGCCAGCTCGGTCCTAGCTCGATGGAAAAACAGCCGGTCCGAGCTGCAGAATCTGGCTCGAAAGTTTGTCGGTCCGGTCCGGGCTTTCACCGAGCCAGCTCGCAGGACCGAGAAACCGAAGCATCGGCGTGGCGGGAGCGTGGCGGGAGCATGGCGGCGGCACGGTGAGCACCGAGTGGGGCGTGGCTGGGGCGTGCGGGCGGCATGGCGGGGGCGTGGCGGGGCTGTGGCGAGTGCGTGGCGACCCAGGCATGGCGGGGGCGCAAGAAACTGTCGCCGTTCATGTCCGACGCTGCGGGGGCCGTCGTCCGCGCGGCCACTCGACTCGCTGGCCCTGGAAACTATGTCCACTGGACGCACCCCACTCGAATCTGTCGTATGCACCAACGAAAACGACATGGGAGGACCTGCATCGCCGCATCGGGCATCATCTTTTTCATCTCCGTCCACCGGCCGTCGTGCCAAATTCGTCGCCGATGAGCTCGCTCTGGTGATCTTCTTGGCTCCTCTAGCTCCCTCTGACTCTTCCAAAGCTGCCTGACATCTCCATGTCGAGCTCCGCTGCCTCCAGCGCCCTCCCCGTGTCGCCATGCTCTGACGCGTGCTCTGTGGTGAACTCCGGCCGGTCCAAACGAGCCGCTCAGTCCGGCTCGGGCTTCGTCCCTGCCGGTCCGGTCCTGGGAAACAGGACCGTGACGTTGCTCGGTCCGGTCCGGTCCGGACCGCCGACGGCCGGTCCAAAGGACAGCTCGGTCAGGGACCGGACCGGCCCGGACCGTGTCCACCCTGAACCCCAGGAGCGACGCCACCGACCCCCGCTTCCGCCCGCGCCGCTGGATCGTCCTCGACGAGGTCTTCCCGAGCCAAGGAAAGATGCTCCTGTTGAATACCGACTCCGGCCGCTTTCTCCACAGAGAACTCCCGCTGCTCAACGACCACCATGTCGTGGCAACCACTCGCAATGGCTACCTGGTCCTGGCGGACAAAAGCCCTCCTCACGCGGCCAGCGTCCTCAACCCTCTCACCGGCGTTGTCATCCGTTTCGTGGCGCCGGTGCCCAGCGAGGTGGGATCTGCCGCTGTCGTCTTTTTTGACCATGCTTCGCTCGCCCTCACCTTGTTCTGCGATTCATCTCACAATATTTACACGGCCGGCCGCGACAAAATTGGTTTTTTCGTCCAGGAGGTTCCGGGACCGGAAGCATATTACGATATTACTCCGTAAGGCGCTACTGCTGGATGGTGTTTACGCAGACATGTTTGATGAATCGACATTTGAGGGCGTGGTTGATGATTTACGCAGTTTGCTTCATGAGGTTGTCATGTTTTTCTCTGGTGGTCTTCCAGATGTAAACGACCTCAAATGGTTTCCATTACTGGGTTTGGATAGCCATATGTTGCTTGTCGTGAGTACAAAGGGATCAACCTTTGTTTTTAAAAAGGACATCAAGATAGGTAAGCTCGTGGCTTTGGACAACATCAACAACTATGCCATCTTCATTGGACATCAGAGGTGCCTGGCCATTGATGTCGATAAGTTCCCAGGCATTGAGGCAAACTGCGTCTACTACACCGAAATTCTGGGTTTGTCTGCTCACATCTGCAAGTGCAACATCAAGGACAGGAAAGTAGAGAGGATATCTGAAGCTGCAGAGTTTGTGAAGCAGGGCAAACAGTTTGTCCTTGTTGTCGACCGCCCTTTCACGATCATCCACCTTCTCTCCAGCTACACCATCAACATCCCGGAGTCTCAACTCGCCTTGCAACAGATTCCATAAGACGCCAGCAGATCTTCGTCCAACTTTGCATTGGGGAGATTGATCTTGATGATCGACCGGCAAGGCTATTCTTTTGCGAATTAATTGTTCCTGCTTTCTCTCTAGTGTTTATTGTTTTGTTATTTTGGTTATGCCTTGCCATGTTATCCTGGGTTAGATCATTTTTAGTGGAACTACTGTTTGCTGTCTTAATCAGTACTTGGTATCAACCTAATGCTATACATCTATTGTGCTTTATGCTATCTTTTGTCTGTGTGTCCCACTTCTTCTCTTGCATTACTTCTTAGAAATTCAATCTGGTGCTTAATTAGGACATGAAAGTTTTTCCAGAGTTCCTGCAATTGGACCGTTCATCGTATTAGCATGCATCATTATTGTTTGTAAGCTTGTTAATTTTGTAATCTCATGTCCTGGACTAGACGTGGTTTGTCGACCTGCTGTACGATGCCACTCGAGCTTACAACAGGGTATGGAAGTAACTTTTCATTTTTTTTCTATTGTTTCCATGCATCTATGCTTCAGCCCCTTGAACTAGATGCATTTGTAGTTTGTTCCTTGTATTTCTGGGCATTACTGTAGAAATACATAAAGAACTGAAGATGTTCTTTGCAGCTTATATATCATTGCTGCAAAGAACTTAAGATGTTGCAGCTTATAAATATTTGTGACATGGTCGGCACTTGCTGTCTTTAAAGGGCAATGGTAGATTTTTTGCATGCTCTTCCCTGGCAGGTGTTGCCCATTACATAGTTTTACCTGTTTGGAAACTGCATGGCTGCATTACGCTGGCTGCAGGAGGTTCTTGGTGCAGTGATCCACGCAAGCCTCCACGTCAGCTGGCCCTGTCATGCATGGCAACGACGAACCACACAAAACACCCCAATGATGAGAGTTCCATCAAAAACAAAAGAAATCAGATCAATCAATCCTACTTGGATCGGTTGGAGCTTGCGTGCTGGCCTCACCGGTCTCCACCATGGCGTCGTCACAGATGCCCATGAGGCAGATGCTGCCACAGCCGGCGCCGGTGGTCGGCGGTGACGGCGGTGGCTGTCCGTTGAAGCAGTCCTGGATGCACCCGAAGTTACAGGGGTAGGGGCTGGAGTACCTCCTGCAGTCAGTGTAGCACTGCTTATAGCAGCGGCAGAACTTAGACATGGCCACCACCTGGTGCTGCTGGCCTGATGGCAGGAGGAGGACGATGAGCAGGCACCAGGCAGCGACGGCCCTGCTCTGCTTCCCCGCCATTATTCTCCGATCGACGGAGCGCCGCACAGCCTGCACGCTCGTATCATAACCAGAAAGATTTTTTTCATAATCAGAGGTCGATTAAGCATGCGAAGAGTATAACAATGCACCTGAAATGAGATGCCTACAGTTGAAAAAGGAAGAAGCGATGAGAGCTGGGGAGGGGCGAGAGCTGTGTGTTTCATGGATGTCACCCTCGCGTGCATACATAGAGGTAGAGTTTTCTTTTTTTGAGGTTTTTTTTTCTTTTGTTTCTTTTGCTGGTATATAGAGGTATTGTTAGAGAGGAGCCGATCGATGATAGGTGTGTGCGTCTACCATCCGTTTATTTGTGCGGAACCACAAATTCCCGCAGAAGATT
Source organism: Triticum dicoccoides (assembly GCF_002162155.2). Classification (NCBI taxonomy): domain Eukaryota; kingdom Viridiplantae; phylum Streptophyta; class Magnoliopsida; order Poales; family Poaceae; genus Triticum; species Triticum dicoccoides. The sequence continues at coordinate 777,742,272 of NC_041385.1, forward strand.
AATTATTGTGCAAAACTTAGTAGGTTGTGCATCTCCACAAGTAGGAACAAGAGTGCTTGAAATATATAGCTGCACATGTATCCAAGTCGTGTCCATTACGTTTCGACGGTTACAAATATACCATATGCATAGAGATGGAGCTCAGTTTCCGGATTTGAAAACAGAAGAAGAAAAGATTGAAATGCTTTCAAGCCAAACTCTGCGACGAACGACCTGAAATGGCGCAAGAGATTCCTTGTCTGGTGGAAATGTGGATGTGTGTGTACCTCGAATTGCTTTGGTACAACCCAACTTCTACCGACGATGTGAAAAGCCTAGATGATCGAGAGTACAGAGATTCAAACAGGTGCGGTTCTTTCTCTTTTGTATCATCGGATTTGACACCGCGTGTAATCAAGTTAACTAATACTATGAGTCTTTAATTTGTCTCTATGCTAAGAGCTCCTGCCATGAACCAGTGGTTGGGCATGCGGTTGTGCAGCCTAGCGACCCGAGTTCAATTCCTAAAATTGACAGGTGATGCATAGAGGTTTCCTCCCGTTTATTGAGGATCAAGCTTGATGTGTGGTGAAACCTCTTATCAAGAAATATCTTGATACTCATTTAAAAAATTCTGAGGACCATGTTTATCTTAGTACTCGTACTAAAATGGCCGTATGCATCCTTGGTTGGTGCAGAGGCCGGGAAGTGAAAATCTCTCCCATTTTTAAGGACCCAGTCACCAGCTCCTCCCCCTCGCCGCCGCCGGAGGCCAGCGCCACGCAAAGCCTGTGCGGTGGCTGCGGCGGCGGGGCCTTTCTCTTTTCTGGCAACAAGAAGGCTGTTGGCGGCTCCTTGTGCAGATTGGATCGGCGAGTGGCAGAGCCCCGGCGGCGGCCGTCGGATCTGTGGATGGCAGCGCGTGCAGCGGCTGGAGCGGAGCCTTGGCGGTGGCCGTTGGATTTGCAGACGACAGTGGTTGCGGCGTGCTCTAGTTCGGTCAAAAGACCCGGTGACAACAGCCATAGCATACGGATCCAACCTGGGCGGTTTGCATGTCCAGGACGTGTGCTCAGATGTTGGAGCCAAGCCGTGCTGTTTGCATGTCCAAATCGTGCTTGGATGGTGGATCCAAGCCGTGTTGTTTGCATGTCCAAATCGTGCTCAGATGGATGCAATCGGCTATTGCGTCTGCCGGCGACTCGCACAAGGACGCTCTCAGCCGCCGAGACGAGCACCAGAACACGCCAGCCTCTCTCGCTTGGATCCAGCCTGACCGTGCCGGCATCAGCTGATGTGACCATCGTAGGTTCTTCGCAGGCCGGTGACAGTGATATATGCCGTTCGTGCTTCAGTTCAGGCCATGTTATCGGTCCCCTAGCTTGATGCGCATGCCCCTGACCTCCTCCCCAAGATGGCGTCGTGGTCTGCGGCGGCTGGTGTCGGATGGAGTCGCGAACTGGCAATGGCCATGGTGGCGGCGGGCTGTTTCCCCATGAGCTGCACCTGACGTCTTCCAAGAACCAACCTAACTGCGGCCAGTCGCAAATATGCCTCATGCATGGCGGCCCTCGTCTCTGGCAGCGCCCACCTCCCTCGATCTGTGGTGGTGGCTCCGGCGTGGCGGTCGTTGAGGCATCAGTGGTCTTGGCATTGCTCCGGCCACGCGGTCTCTGGATTGTTGGGGCTGCGGTGATGAGCTGGATGGTGGAGGTGATTTTGATCCAATTGGCCGGATGGTGGCGTATGTAGATTGTTTTGCAACGACTTCATACGGATCCACGACATCATCAAAAAGACTTCGGGAGGTTTTATCTCCTGATCCGGTGGATGACTACAGTGGTGGGTTACAAATTATGGACAATGACTTGACGCAGAGGGTTGTTTGTGGAGTAGCGGCGATCCAATTGTAGCTGCTCGGATAGCGGAAAAGTGGTGGAGACAACACATGTGAGATTTGGATGGTGGTGCCATGTGCACCCGGTCTCGAGCTCCGGGGCGAAAGTCTAGGACAGACCCGAGTGGTTATTCCTGGCAATGGTGATGTTTTTCACATCGTTACCTTGTTGGAGGCATTGCTCGGATATGTTCGGACTGATTCTTCAGGGTGAAAACTTTGATACTGGCCTTTGTGGTTGGATCCGGTGACGGGGTCGCTTGAGTGTCGCTTCCTTCCTGAAGGCGTTGCTGTTGAAGATCCTTGTCATCCATGTGGTGTCAATGGTTGATGCGGATATGGTCTCAGTTGTAGTTTGTCGATCATTCACCTGATCGCTTTGGGGCTTATTTCTTGTTTCTTTTTGTTTTTTCCACACCTGCAAACAACTTTTGGTCTTATGACTTCGCTAGTTGCTGGTGTGTTTCTGTGTGTGTGTGTGTTGGGTTGGTTGTGTGCATCTTAGTTATGTAGAGGCCGGGTGTGTGTTCAGTGTGATGTATCATCTTGATGCTCCATTTGAGCCAATAAAATTTACCCTTTATCGAAAAAATGAACCATGTACAAAGTCTAACGTTGTTCTGGTGGTATGTTCTTCTTTTTCTTTCTTCTTTTATTTCTTTTTGATAGTAAACATCAGGTTGACATGGATGTGAGACATGCACTCCACATGATTGTGGTAATACTTACTATATGAGTTAGTAGGATTGGGATTTGTTAAGAGCATCCCGAAACCCATCCCAACCCGATGTAAGATCAAGTCTAGCCATGGCCTTGTCCCCTCCCGACGCGGTGCAAGCACTATTCTGTACTCCGTGTCGCCGACTCCATCCTCAACACTTACGACATCGACTGCTATATGGACTACCGCGCCATCTGCTTCGGCTGGCGCGCCGCCACCGATGACCCCAGGAACGCTGTCTCCAATCCCCGCTTCCACCCGCGCCATTGGATCGTCCTGGACGAGATCTTCTTGAGTAAAGGAGAAGAGATACTCTTGCTAAACACTGACACTGGCCGCTTCCTTCACAAGAAGTTCCCCCCGCTCACGGATCACTCCATCGTGGCTACCACTCGCAGCGGCTACTTCGTCCTGGCGGAGAAAAGCACTCCTCACACGGCCCGTGTCCTCAACCCTCTCACAGGAGTCGTAATCCGTTTCGTGGCGTCTGTGCCCCCTGAGGTGGGATCTGCTGATGTCGTCTTCTTTGACAGCTCTTTGCTCAGGCTCTCCTTATTCTGCGACTCATCTCACGAGGTTTACTGGGCCGGCCGCGACAGTCATAGGTTCTTCATCCACGAGCCGAAGCAAGCAACTTACCATTTCTTGCGGAGGACGACCTTAGGTGATGTCTTAGCAGATGATACAAAAGACCTCCTGAAGGCGACTGCTATTTCATACAGTTTTTCGATGGCAGTCAAGATCATGTTTTTTCCAGTGGGTTTGGCTAGACATATGTTCGTCATTATTGTAGAGGGATAATCTCTGTTTTAAAAAAGATATAGTCAAGCTTGTGGCTTTGGATAGCAATCAGCAACCATGGCATCTTCATTGGTCATCGGAGGAGCCTGGCCGTTGATGCCGATAGGTTCCCATGCATCGAGGCAAACTATATGTCTACTACACCAACATTCTGGGTTCATCGGCTCGTATTTGCAAGTGCAACATGAAAGATAGGAAAGTAGAGAGGATCTCTGAAGCTGCAGAGTTTCTGAAGCACGACAAGCAGTTTGTCCTGGTCACCGACCGTCCTTCGACGATCATCCACCTTCTCTCCAGCTACACTATCAACATCCCAGATTCTCAACTAACCTTGCATCAGATTCCATAAGGCGACAGTAGTTATTCATTCAACTCTAGGGATCTTGATGGAACGACAAGGCTATGCTTTTGCTAAGTACTGCTCCTAATTACTATCTGGGCTTTTGCTTCATTATTTTGAATATGCCTTGCCATGTACTCCCTCCGTTCGGAATTACTTGTCTCGGAAATGGATGTATCTAGAACTATTCTAGATACATCCATTTCCGAGACAAGTAATTCCGAACGGAGGGAGTAACGGATAAGAAATAGGTTGATCCTAGGTTAGATCACCTTTAGTGGAACTACTGTTGGCCGTCTTAATTAGTACTTGGAGTCAACCTAGTGCTTCACCTATTGTGCTTTATGCTATTGTTTTTCCGTGTGTCGCTCATCTTCTCCTGCATTACTTCTTAGAAATGCAATCTGGTGCTTAATTAGGACATAAAAGGTTTTGCCAACTTCTGAATGGAGCTCCTGCAATTGGATTGTTCATCATATTAGCATGCATTGTTTTTTTTTATGGCATAAACTTCCAATCTATTCATCTTCAATCATGGTAGTACAACGAACACTAGAAATAATAAAAATTACATCCAGATCCGTAGACCAACTAGCGGTGGCTATATGCACTGAAGTGAGCCGAAGGCGCGCCGCTGTAATCGCCCCTCCCTCGCCGAAGCCGGGCAAACCTTGTTGTAGTAGACAGTCGGGAAGTCGTCATGCTAAGACTCCATAGAACCAACGCACCAGAACAACAACCGCCGCCGATGAAGAGTGTAGATAAGAAGGATCCAACCTGAAGACATGCGAACAAAGTCGAACGACGAACATATCCGAACAGATCCACCAAAGACGGATCCACCGGAGAAACACCTCCACATGCCCACTGATGATGCTATTCGCATCATCCGGAACGGGGGCTAGTTGGGGAGACCTTTATTCCATCTTTAGGGAGCTGCCGCCGTCTCGCCTTCCTGAGTAGGACACAAACCCTAACAAACCTTGAAAAAAGATCTAAAAACGAAGCCCTCCCACCGGCAAGGGCCGGGATTCACTCCGCCCCCATGGCCCTAAGGCAATGGGAGACGGGGCAGACCGGCGGCGGCGACGGCAGGAGGCAGAGGAACCCTAGCTTTTTGTGTAGTAGATCTCTATGATTTTCTCTCTTTTTCTTCTTCTTTAGCATGCATTGTTATTGTTTGTAAGCTTGTTAATTTTGTAATCTCATGTCCTGGACAAGACATGGTTTGTCAAGCTGCTGTACGATGCCGCTTGAGCTTACAACAGGGTATGGAAGTAACGTTTCATTTTAGTTTTTCTAGTTTTTCCATACAGATAGGAGGAGAGAAGATGGTCTGGGATAGAAAGAGATAATGGAAAGAGAGAAATATATAAAGGGGCGTGGTAAGCATAAAATGGGCCAAGGTCCGTAGTCATGGGCTTGGTATTGTTATTTTAGAAGTATTTATTTTGTTGAGCAGTAGAATAAGTTCATACTCATTATTATTTTATCAACGACTAATGTAGTTTTTTTTTAGGAAAACAGACTTTAATGCTAAGATTACTACTAGAGCATATCTAAATGACTAATTTAGGTTTCATTTTTTTGTGAGCAAATCTTGTATACCCTAATGCACCTGATTTGGGGAGATTGTATAGTAGTTATGCCAACGATATCCTGATATCTAGCTTCGTCGGAGAGCAAAAGTGCTCCGCCTTTGTTTCCGCCTCGAGACGGCGGCGGCTGGTTCCGAAAGTCTTCTTTCAGTTTTTTTTCTAGGGTAAATGAATTTTATATAGGAGAAGGGCATCAGCAATGGGCCTCTATGGGCCCCACATGCTTGGGTGGTGCAGCCTAGGGGGGTGGCTGCGCCCCCAGGGTTTGTCGGACCACCGAGACTCTTCTCTGGTACTTCTTTCTTTCAGTATTTTTTATATATTACAAAAATAAATCCCCTTAAAATTTCACGTCATTTTGAGCTCTAAGAAATTGCTATATTTGTTGTAGCTTTTTCAGGTAAGAATTCCAACTACATGCAGGAGCTGGCTGACAGATAATGGTGGATCACAAACTTACGCCTCTCCTGCACTCGTAAGAAGTCGCATCGTTGAGTGGCGTTGATATGCCTGTCTTGCCGGCGTGACATGACGTCGTATCTTGGCTGTAAAAAATTGTGCGTACATGACGAAGGAGACATCATTCTCGTGGGAGACGGCTGGAGCGGTTGCACAACACATCCGGCGCCGTCCGTGAAGTCGCGCGGCCCCATACAATATGCATACATGGTCGGTGTTGGAAGTTATTTTTTGCACGGCCCCATGCTCACTGGAGTTAATGGCAGGTCAGTTTGGTAGAAGAATACGAGGGAATGGTGAAAAGAGAAAAACAAGGGTATTTATGTCTCAAATTTAACATAATGGCATAAAGAGGAGGATGAAAAAATTGCAATGGCATTTTTCCAATGTGCAGAATTGTAATGGCATTTTGCCAAATCATAAAAGTTGTAGTGGCATAGATCCAATTAACCCCTTCTAATCTTGTACCTACAAGACCCAATATCTGATCCTCCTTGTGAAAAAACAAGAGGTACTGATTTATAAAACTGAAAATTAGCACACAATCTCACAATAAAGAAAAGAATCGGAGCAGATTAAGTGACCAGATCTACAGAGGAACACCACCAGAGAAGATGAGAGCAAACGGAGGAGGATATGGGAAGAGTGGAGAATGAGCAAAAGGGGAGAAGCCGAGAAGTTGGGTTTGGGTGGAGGGAGGCCGCGCCCGGTGAGGTTCCGGCGCCCTTAGCTATCCCTGTTCTTCTTCCACCGGCCAAAAGTGTGAAGCAAGATCCGAGTTTTCCCCAAGCCTCGCCGGTGATTCCGGCCATGGCGGCGAAAGACTGGTCCACCCTCCCGCCCGACCTCGTCCGCCTCGTCGCTGACTCCCTCTTGGCCACCAACGACATCGACTGCTACATGTGTTTACGCGCCGTCTGCCCCGGCTGGCGCGCCGCCACCGATGACCCCAGGTGCGACGCCTCTGACCCCCGTTTCCGCCCGCGCTGCTGGATCGTCCTTGACGAGGTCTTCCAGAGCCAAGGGAAAGAGATGCTCCTGGTAAACACCCACACCGGCCGCTTCCTCCATAGACAACTCCCGCTGCTCAGCGACCACTACGTCATGACAACCACTCGCAATGGCTACTTAGTCCTAGCAGACAAAAGCCCTCCTCACTCTGCAAGCGTCCTCAACCCTCTCCCGGCGTTGTCATCCGTTTCATGGTGTCTGTGCTCCAAGAGGCGGGATCCTTTGCTGTCCTCTCCCTTCCCAGCTCTGCGCTCGGGCTCACCTTGTTCAGTGACTCATCTCACAAGATTTACTTGGCCCTTCCCGACAGCAAGAGTTTTGTCGTCCGGGAGGTTCAACAAGCACCTTATGGTTTCTTCCGTAAGGCGGTCGTAGGTGGTGTGTAAGCAGACATTGTAGGGCATACCATGATTGCTGATTTATGCCGTTCGCTGATGTCTCTTGATGTTGCTGATCTTGCCAAGCTCTTCGCTAGCGGTCTTCGAGATGCAACAGACCTCATGTGTTTTCCAGTGTGTTTGGCTGGACATATGTTGCTCGTCTTATATGAAAAGGGGTCGGTCTTTGTTCTAAAAAAGGATGTCAAGATAGGTAAGCTCGTGGCTTTGGACAACATCGGTAGGTATGCCATCTTCATTGGTCCTCAGAGGTGCGTGGCTGTCGATGCCGACAAGTTCCCAGGCATCGAGGCAAACTGCGCCTACTTCACTGAACAACTGGGTTCGTCTGTTCATATCTGCAAGTGCAACATCAAGGACAGGAAAGTTGAGAGGATCTCTGAAGCTGCCGATTTCGTGAAGCAGGACAAGAAGTTTGTCCTCACCGCTGACCGTCCTTCGACGATCATCCACCTTCTCTCCGGCTACACCGTCAACATCCCGGATTCTCAACTGGCTTTGCAACAGGTTCCATAAGTCGCCGGCAGATCTTGGTTCAACTTTGGGGAGATTGATCACAGGTCATGGCCATGCTTTAGTCTTTTGCTTTGTTATTTTCGATATGCTTTGCCATGTAACGGGTAAGAAACAGGTTGATCCTAGATTAGATCACCTTTACTGGAACTACCGTATGCTGTCTTGGTACTTGGTATGAACCTAATGCTACATCTATTGTGCTTTATGCTATCTCTTGTTTTTATTTGCGGATGAATCTCTTGTTTTTGTTACCTACCTCTTCTCTTGCATTACTTAGAAATGCAATCTGGTGCTTAATTAGGATAAGGAAGTTTTTGCCAACTTCTGAATTTTGGTCCTGCAATTGGACCGGCATGCATAATTGTTCTCGGCAAGCTTTGTTAATTTTGCAATGTCATGTGTTGGACAAGACACGGTTTGTCGAGCTGCTGTATGATGTGGCTTGGGCTTACAACTGGGTACGGAAGTAACATTTCATCTATTTTTCTAATGCTCTCATGCGTCCATGCTTCAGCCCCTTGAAGTAGTTGCGTTTGTAGTTTGTTGCTTGTATTTGTGGGCATTACTGTAGAAATAAAATTTGTAGAGGATGTGCTTTGCAGCCCATCATTGCTGCAAAGAACTTAAGATGTTCCCAGCTTATGAATATTAAAGATTATTTTTCTTTTAGTGTAGATTGAAATCCTGGTAAGTTCGAGCTAAAAGATGGAAACTTCAAGTCTGCATTGTCCATTGAGATCATCAATTCATTCAATTAGGATATCAATTGTTTTTCTTAAAAAAAATGAGTTTCCTCAGTCACTACACCATTAGTGGTATAACACTAAACTAGTCGCTTAGTTTGGTACCTGTGAAACCCTTTTTTGTTTCAGAGAATACATTTGAGATTTCACACTCTGAATGAATGCTTCTGCCTCTGTTATTTTAGTGGTCCAAGATAATCACTGATCTTATTATCTCTCTGTGATCATAGAATGCGAATCAACTACAACCTCATACACCTAGTTCCAAAATAATGCAAAGAATGGCATTCTTAGTAACATTGTCGAACAGAGCAAAATAATGCATTTTTTGTACTTCCTAAACATCCTAAGAGCATCTCCAGCCGTCGGCCCCAGGGGGCGCCTAAAATCGCCGCCTGGGGGCGAGCCGGCGCATAAAAATGGCCTGAGGCGAGTTGCCCCCCAGTCGCCGTCCCAAGGGCCGCCCCCAGGCGCGTCTAATTTTTTCAAAAAAAAAAAACCCCATTCGGCGAAGTTCGGTTAAACACGGCTAAATTTTGGCAAACTTTGGCATATATTACATGTTCGACGCGTTTACATAGCAAATATAACTAAAAAATGAAATCGCTAAACGCGGAGTAGTCGCCGTCGTCGCCGCTGTCCTCACCGTCGTTGTCGTCGTCGGCCTTTTCCTCCTTGACGCGGCCGTCCCGGCTGCACCCCTGCCCGGCGTCGCCATGGCGGACAGGTGCCGGCGGCGCGTCGTCGTCGCTGTCGTCGAGGTAGACAACTCCTCCTTATTCGCGGCCCCGGCGGCGCTGCTCGAAGCGCCGCAGTGCGGAGACCTGGTGCTCCCTCTTCATCCTGAGGAAGTCCTTGCGCGCCCATTTCAGGGCCGCATCGTCGTGGAGCGCCACCTCGCCAGGCTCCGTCTTCACGGCGGGGAGACCCGGCACCATTTTCACCATCGCGAGCCCGGGCTCCGTCTTCGGCTTGACGAACCGCGGAGGAGCCGACGAGGGGGCACGCCGGCCGCCTTCGTTGATGACGATGCCGGCGCTGCGAGTGCGCCGGCCGAGCGGCGTCTCCGCCACGGGCTCGGTCTTGATGCCGAGCAGCGTCGGAGTGCCGAAGGAGTGTGAAGAAGACCGTGACGAGGAGCAGGAAGATGACAAAGAGACGAACCTCCGAGGCAGCCATTGCCTGGCGAGTCGGCGGCGGGCCGAGGCCGCGGCCACCAGGAGATGTTATATCAGTGGCGGCTCGTTGTCGCCCTGAAGGTGTGCCAGCATGCTGCCGAGCGTGCGGCCGGGGACGCCCCACCAAACGCGGCGGCCCTCGCTGTTCTGTCTGCCGCCCACCACCGGTGCCCCGTTGGTGGACGCCAGCCTCTCCTCCTGACGTCGCTCGAAGTACGCCGTCCATGCCGAGTGGTTGTCGGTGGCGTACTGGGGGAGGGAGCGCTGCTCATCGGTGAGGGAGGCGCGCACGAGCTCAACCTCATCGGCGAAGTAGGCGGTCCGCGCCACGGGGTCGGGTAACGGCGGAACGGGCACCCCCCGTTGCTGAGCCGCCACCCCGACGGCCCGGCACGCATGTCCGATGGTGCTAGGATGTTGGCCTCGAACAGGAGCCACGACTCCTGTTCGCGGAGCGAGCGGCGGCCGAAGCTGTTGGCCGCCGCCTCGTCGCAGGGGAAGCGTTCCGCCATTGGGGGAGGGAGGGCTCAGAGGAGGCGCACGGGAGAGGGAGAGGGCTCGGCGGTGAAGGGCTGGCATGGGCTGAGGCGAGGAGGGTGCTGGCTTATATAGCCGCGCACGTATGTACACGTGGCGGGAGGGGAGGCGACGCTGCGCCGCCCCGTGACGCGCCGCCCGTCAGGAATCAATGGCAAGGCTGACCGTCGGCGGCAGCGCGACAGCCTTGGCATTTATTCCTGTGGGAACCGAGCGATGAGAGCGACGAAGCGCCTGTCTCGCTGACTAGGCGGGCCCGCGGTTGCTTCGCACCAAAACCACTCGCCCCGGCGCCCCCGGGCGCCCCCTAGCGCGTCGGGTTCGGTCTGGGTCCGCCGGCACTGATTTCGGCCCAGACAAAATCAGGCCCCTGGAGGCGCGACTGGGCCGTTTGTTCGGCGCCGGCGCGAAAAAAGCGCCTGGGAAGGCCGTTCTGAGGGCGCGGTTAGAGATGCTCTAACAGAGTGGGGAGGGGGGCGCTTCGAGGATACAATCACCTTTCTCTTAGTCTAAGGTTTGCAGAGAAAGTAAGAGTTAAGAGTTTTTATAACAATACGTTAGAAACTAAGGACCAGGACTGCAAAAATTTTTTTTTGCTAATTACTAGCTCAGGTCACTTCGAGTATAAATTTCGACGGATGAGATTAAGCATTGGTAAAGCTCTCAACATTGTATTTGCTTTTTTAAATCTCAAAACAGAGGAAAAGAAAAGGCAAAATATAATGTATAGATGCACCAAACGAATCAACCAACCGAAAGAAAAACTGGCCTGGCCGGTTAGTAAGAGCATCTCCAGCCGCGCCCCCCAGAACAGTCTCCCCAGGCGCTTTTTTCGCGCCGACACCGAAAAAACGGCCTAGTCGCGCCCTCAGGAGCTTTTTCTCGTCGGCCTGGGCCGAAATCAGCGTCGGCGGACCCAGGCCGAACCCAGTGCGCTGGGGGGCGCCCGGGGGCGCCAGGGTGAGTGGTTTTGGTGCGAAGCAACCGCGGGGCTACCTAGTCAGCGAGATGGGCGCTTCGTCGCCCTCATCGCCTCGGTTCCCGCGGCAATCAATGCCAAGGCTGTCGCGCTGCCACCGACGGTCAGCCTTGCCATTGATTCCTCATGGGCGGCGCGTCACGGGGCGGCGCGGCGTCGCCTCCCCTCCCGCCACGCGTGCATACGTGCGCGGCTATATAAGCTGGCGCCCTCCTCGCCTTAGCCCACACCAGCCCTCGCCGCCGAGCCCTCTCCCTCTCCCTCTGCCGTGCACCGCCGCCGCCGAGCCCTCCCTCTCCCTCTCTCGTGCGCCTCATCCGAGCCCTCCCTCCCCAATGGCTGAACGCTTCCCCGGCGACGAGGCGGCGGCCAACGGCTTCGGTCGCCGCTCGCTCCGTGAACAGGAGTCGAGGCTCCTGTTCGAGGCCAACATCCCAGAGCCGCCGGACATGCGCGCCGGGCCGTCGGGGTGGCGGCTCAGCAATGGTGGTGTGATGCCCTGATAATTAAGCTACAGCAATTCTCTCCTAATGATGCCACATTATCATGATTACTGTTGTTAAACTCACGTTGGTTCTAAACCGGTTCAAATTTCAAATTCAAATCAAAGTCTAAAATTCAAATTGCCAAACATGAAAACTAAAATGTTCAAAGTGTGGCAAATAATCCCTGGATATTTGTCAGGTTGGAACCAACCTCATTTGAGTTCCCAAAGTGCCTTTAGGATTTTATCTTGTGGTCCAACAATAATTGAATTGGCCTTTCCAATTTCTAAAAATGGTTAGCCAACTCCTTCTGACCCCAAAGTTTTTATGCAACCTCACTTTATTCCTATCTATTTTTGTGCAAAGTGCCACATTTAACAAAAATAAATTCAGTAGCTCTTTTAAATAGGGAACAGAGGCAAATCAAAAAAAATCAAAGAAAAACAAAAGGCCTCCCCCACTGGGCCCGAGGTCGCCGCGTCGTCCTCGTCTCCGTCGCACCGTCATCGTCCCCGAACTCCTCCCCAACGGCCTCGTCGAGCGGTCCTACGGCCTCCCGGCGTCGTCCTCGTCCTGCACACGCCCGAGGCCAACCGGTGAAGCTGCACAGCGACGCCTACGCCGTCTCCTTCGCCCTCGGTGCCCGGAGCTTGCCGTCGTCGATCCACTCCGCCCCGACCCCTTCCGGCTTCCCCTGCAGCTCCTAAACCTCACACCGAGCCTCCTTGTGCTCCTCGGTGAGCCCCTCCTCCGATCCCCCATGTATTTCCCCCTCGAACCACCGCCGTAGGCCGCCGTCTCTGCCATGCACGACGCCGTCGGAGCTCGCGCTCACTGGGCCGCTGTCCGTGCTCGCGCGTCTCTGGTCACGCACGCCCTGCTCCGCCCCGCGCCCGCTCGTGCCTGCAGCCGCGCGCACCTGCTGCTCGTGCGTACTGTTGCTGCCCTGCGCACGCCTTCTGCCCGATCGCGCACCCCCTGCTGCTGGTTCTGCCGCGACCGTCGCCTGCAGCTCGCCTCTGCCTCCCGTGCGCTAGCCCCGCGCCTAACGGCTCGCGCTCGACCGGCCGCGCCCGCCTGCTGTACCGCGTCGTACGTCCGCGGCCCTGCTCCGCATAGCCGCCGCTGTACTGCTAATCTGCTACCGCCGCTGCCTTGCCTGTACTAGCATTTTAGGTACTGTAGCTGCTAGGTAGCTTTTCAAATTCTACGTTGACTAACTCCCTAAACAGTCCCTAATCAGGGGTTAAACAGTTGTTAATATGTGTAAAAATAATATGAGTAAGTAGTACACTTGACAAGGCTGAAATGTTTCCATTGGACCAAATCCACTTGATGCATGGATTACATCCTATGAAAATCATAAATTGCATTCTTCTGTTAACAGAGAACAGATTTAACCCCTAGCTTTGTGTGTGCGTGCTCTGTGTGTGTGTGATGTGTGCTATGCTGCGTGCTGTGTGTGTGTGCGGCCATGTGTGTGTATGGCCGGCTGGGTCTCTGGATGAGACCGGGCCCTATTTAGGTTAGCAGCTAATTAGTAGTTAGTCTAATGAGTGGTTAAGTGTAGTGTATATGGCATGTGGATCCTACTGTTAGATAAAAAGATAAATTAGATTAAAAATTAGCCTATGACATGTGGGTCACAACTCTCCTTTTGACTAGTCAATTTTACTTGGTCAACCCAAATCAAATTAAATCCTGAAATTTTTAGAATATTATTAAAACTTTAGAAAATCGTGTAAAATAAACCGTAGCTCGGATGAAAATGTTTTCTACATGAAAGTTGCCCAGAACGACGAGACGAATTTGAACACGTGGTCCGTTCGCCCGCCACACGTCCCTAGCATAGCAAACGTTGAATTTTTCCCTTCCGGTTCATCTGTCTGACAGACGTCCGGGACCGGGAAAACTTTCCCGGATGTTTCCCCTTCGCCAGTATCGCCTAGCACCGCGCTAGAACACGTCTAGCTCTGTCTGTTGTCCTGTTATGCTCTTGCTTGCTATGTATTTATTGTTTCTTCCCCCTCTTCTCTCCGGTAGACCCCGAGACCGCTGCTGATGCCACTGTGATCGACTACGTCGACGACGACCCTCCTTCTTGTCTGAGCAACCAGGCAAGCCCCCCCTTCATCCCGATATCGCCCATTCTATTATCTCATGCTTGCATTAGATTTTGCTATTGTTATTGTTTGCTCCTATTCTGATGCATAGCCTGCTTTTGTACCTGCTATTGTTACCTACCTGCTTATCCTAAACTGCTTAGTATAGGTTGGCTAGTGATCCATCAGTGACCCCCCCACTTGTCCTTGTTGCCCCTGCTTCATCATCGACGCCTCGATCGGCGTGATCGACGACCAGAGCCCGACACCTCACATCACATCACGCCCCTTTAGTTGCTCGACTCTACAGAGCTACTATCGAGTGCCGAGGGTGATCCCTCATAACACACTACTGATGATAATTCTGTAGTGTAGCTATTCGGTCGTGGTCATCGAGGGTGATTTCCTCTTTCACCATTACCGATACGGCTCTGTCGTTCAACACCTCAAGTGTGAACCTCGAGGGTGGTCCCTCTTACGTTCACCTTGATGATTACATTGAGTGGAATCCACCGGGGGTGATTCCTCGGGTTTTCCCCTTGATGTCTGGACACACAGTTACCTTGACTTTACTGGAGACCATTGTGAAAGCCGGGCGGGCCCGGAGAGCACCCGTGCGATGTGATAGTGGCGGCTGGCTGTTTAGCGGTATCACCCAGGAGGGGTGATAGCTCCGGACTTGTCCCGACAGCCGTCACTCCTTTTAATAATGCACTAACAGGTTTGGGTATTTGTTCTGAGTTGGCCTTTGGCCTTTACGCACTAACCACCACTACTAGAAAAAGGGCTATAGATGAGATTGACACTAATGGCGCACCAGAAAGTTGGTGCGCCATTAGTATATACTAATGGCGCACCACCTTCTTATGCGCCATTAGAGTTGAAACTACTAATGGCGCATCATGTAAAAGGTGCGCCATTAGTATCAAAATTTTTGTTTTTGAACTAATGCGCCTGTCCAAACATACTAATGGCGCATCCTGCTTAAGTGCGCCATTAGTAGTTGTAACTACTAATGGCGCACCAGGTAGTGGGTGCGCCATTAGTATCCAAGATGTTCTACTCGCACCAGCTCCTCGCGCGGAAGGCACCGCTCGGCCAGATATGGTGCGTCCCCTCCCCTCTCTCCCTCCCTCCCTCGCCGGCCGCCGCCTCTCGCCCCCCTCGGTCGCGGCCGCCGGCCGCCGATTGCGCCCGTCCCGCGTTTTCCCGCTCGGTCCGGGGCGTTTCCGGACGCGCCCGTCCGATCCGCTCCCAATGCGGCGGGTTCCCCGTCGCCTCGATCTCCTCTGACGCTCCTCTGCTCCCCTGTCCCCGCCGCAGGATGGCCGCCACGCTCCACGCCAAGATCAACCGCAAGCGCCTCGACAAGCTCGACATCATCAAAATCTGGTGAGCCCCCGACCCGATCCCGCCAATTTCTCTCTGCTTTGAGCCCGCGGTCCGCCCCGATTCTAAACCGCGTGTGCCGCGCTGTGTCTGACGCTGCTGCAGCGAGGAGATCCTGAACCCGTCGGTGCACATGGCGCTCAGGCTCTCCGGGATCCTCATGGGTGAGCCGTCCCTTCGGGTCATTTCGCTCCTTTTTTCCCTCGCCGGATTCGTTCCTGTTCTCCCCCAGGGATGTGACGCGTGTTTGTTGCTGTTGTTGCCTGTGCGCGTGATGAGCAGGCGGCGTGGTGATCGTGTACGAGAGGAAGGTGAAGCTTCTCTACGGTCAGTCCATCTGCTTGCTGCACTTTTTTGTTGTCGAAATGTTCAGATTCTCATCGTTTCCAACTGTTCCTCGCAGATGATGTGTCCCGTCTTCTGGTAAACTTTGACTTCCAGTCTTGCCCAGTTCATCCTGCTTGGTAATTTGGTGGTTGGGTTTACGCTTGCGCTGATTTCTTCCGCAGATTGAGATCAACGAGGCATGGAAGATCAGGCCGGCCGTGGACCACACCGTCCTCCCCAAGGGCAAGGCTCAAGCCAAGTGAGTGCGCTCTCCGTCTCCATGCCCTTCTACAAGTTTCTGAATGTGCTTGTGTCCTGATAATGCGGAGCCGGCGTCCATTTCTCTCTGGAATGGGGTTTTCTTTGTGTGTTTGGACCGCGTGGTATTAGCCTGATGGTTTGCAGGGTACCAAGGTGGCTGTATGTATGGACAGCTTAACTTTGCCTGTTTATGAAATTTCTGAGAGGCTCGATAGCAATGCAGTCTCTGTCAGCTTGCTTGTTACCAATTGGTGTGTTCTGCATTGTACAGTATTGAGTTTACGATGATATGTGATTTGCGATGTTTTCAGATGTTTCTAGTAGAAGTTTCTGAATGTGTTTGCGTGGTGATGATGGAGAGTTGGTGTCCATTTCTCTGTGGAAATGGAATTTTCTTTGTGTCTTTAGACCGTGTGGTGTTAGTCTGATGGTTTAGATTGGAGGCTGTTGCAAGGTGCCAAAGTGGCTGTATGAGCAACTGAACTTTCTGTGTTTATGAAATTTCTTAAGATGCCTAACAACACTGTCAGTCTGTCAGCTTGCTTGGTAACTATTGCTGTGTGCTCCATTGTGCACTACTGATTTTACAATGACCAACGGCACTACTTTGTGGTGTTTTCAGATGTTTCTAGAATTTTATTGATGATGCCATATCACTGATTGCGTGAAATGTAACTGGGATGCACAGTCCTAGCCATGGGTCCATGCTGTGAAATGTAACTGGGACGCACAGCCCTAGCCATGGGCCCTCGCTGTGTGATCCTGCTATAACTTGACTCTGTTCTTGTGTTTGTGGGGCAGCAGCTATTCATATAGACCTTCATATGATTTTGTGTCTCCTATCTTGATATTCTCATTGCTTGATTAAATTCATGGGTTGCAACTTTGCCTAAGGGGGGGTCGTTTGGGTGTTATAGCTGTTGATGCAAGGGTTCATGCAGGTATTTATGTCTTTGTATGTTGCTGATTGTTATGTCTGGGTTAGTCAATTTTAATCAGCTCCAGGTGCAAGGGATTGACTGATATCGGTTGATTTTGGGTTGTTCAGTGCTGACTTATTATTTTGGTATTGGTTTCTTATTCAATATCAGTCAATCTCTTGAGACTGGATGGTCTAATTATAGCAGATCTGGGGGTTGTAATGGTACTTGAGAAATAATGCTATGTTCAGAGGGGATCTTTATCACCTTGGAAAACTGTTAACATATCTTAATATTCTGTCATGTTCAGAGCGCGGACTCTTGTCGCTTGCCTTTGGAAGTTTGTTAGCACTCCAAATGAGATATTTAACCTCTTGCTACTGTGTCATTGCCATTGAGAAAAGGGTTTTATGGAGAATGATATGTCTTAAGATTAAGAAAACAGTGTGTCATTTTTATCTAAAAGTGCTGCTTCTTGCAGGTATGAAGCAGTAACACTGCCAGAGAACGCGGTGGATATGGAGGTGGAGCAGCCCGTGTTTTTCACAGATACTGATACTACTAGGTTCCGCGGAATGGTAATCGTTGTCATCTGTGTATTCTGGAAGTTGAAACTGTGTTAGTCTATTGTATTCGGAGACTAATATGATGAATTGTATTCAAAGACTAATCTTCTATTGTATTCGATGAATCTGTTGTTGATGTGTGCTGTCTATATTTTGTCAAATTATACATTTTGTAACCTGTGCAAAAAACAGAAAATAAAAAAATAAAAAAACCTAATATTCATACTAATGGCGCATCACATGACAGTGCGCCATTAGTATGACAAAGCATACTAATGGCGCATCACTGGTCAGTGCGCCATTAGTATGCCGCGATTACTAATGGCGCATCCCGTGATTGTGCGCCATTAGTATGCCAAAGCACCTGGGTATACATGGCCCCTGGGAGGCATACTAATGGCGCACCGTAGCCTATACTAATGGCGCACCAGTGGTGCGCCATTAGTATACCAGATACTAATGACGCATCACTGGTGCGCCATTAGTATACCAGATACTAATGGCGCACCACTGGTGCGCCATTAGTAAAAATTACTAATGGCGTGCTAGTAATGGCGCACCAGTGATGCGCCATTAATGGCCAAATTAGGTGCACCATTAGTAGCGGTTTTTCTAGTAGCGCACCACGGGAGAATAGTTATGGGCCTCAACGTCGCAGTATCAGCCGAATCTTTGTTAGACGTCCAGTTCAGCATTGTGGCACGGTCGGATCGTGCTGGCCATCCGAGGCGGTGCTGGTATCCACCCTGCACACAACGATCCGGAGTGCAACGGGCGATAGGCCTAGACCCCGGAGTGCTTAGGATGTAGACCGGCGGGGACCTCTCTGCTGAGCCTAGGCCGGGCTGCGACGTGTTGATCTTCCGAGGGCGGACATTGACCCCAGAAAGGTGTGTCCGACCAGAGTGATCGAGCGTGTTGGGTAACGTGGTCACCCCTGCAGGGAAGTTATATATTCGAATACCGTGTCCACGGTAATGGACGTTCAGACTTATATCCTGATCTTATATAACTAGAAATGGATACTTGAGATATGTGGCTCCGGGATTGCTTTCTCGCAGGGAGTCGAGGAAGGATCTCTGGGCATTATTGTTACAACATGCTTGTTAAATATAAACTGCTATTCTTTACTCTTCTACATGCTGCAAGATGCGAGGAGCTGCGTGAAGATGCTAGTCTTCGATAGGCTAGGCTTTCCCCCTCTATTCTGGCATTCTGCAGTTCAGTCCACAGATACAAACCTTCCATTTGATACCAGTGCATACTTAGTATAGATCTGATGCTTGCGAGTACTTTGGATGAGTACTCACGGTTGCTTTGCTACCCCTTTTCCCCCTTCCTTCTTCTTTCCGGTTGATGCAACCAGATGGTGGATCCATGGAGCTAGATGCCACCCCCGTCGACTATTACTACTACCCAGAGGGTGCCTTCTACTACGTGGAGCCCGCCGACAGCCAGGAGTAGTTAGGAGGTCCCAGGTAGGAGGCCTTGCCTCTTCGATCGTTGTTGCTTTTGTGCTTGCCTTCTTAAGGCATCCTTGTTTAACTTATGTCTGTACTCAGATATTGTTGCTTCCGCTGACTCTTGTGTTTTGAGCTTTGGTATTCGAGCCCTCGAGGCTCCTGGCTTGTAATATAAAGCTTGTATTATTTTAATTTGTGTCTAGAGTTGTGTTGTGATATCTTCCCGTGAGTCCTTAATCTTGATCGTACACATTTACGTGTATGATTAGTGTACGATTGAATTGGGGGCGTCACAGGTGGAGTGCCCGTTCCGCCGTTACCTGACCCCGCGGCGCGGACCGCCTACTTCGCCGACGAGGTCGAGCTCGCGTGCGCCTCCCTCATCGATGAGCAGTGCACCCTCCCCCAGTACGCCGCCGACAACCACTCAGCAGGGG
Source organism: Triticum dicoccoides (assembly GCF_002162155.2). Lineage (NCBI taxonomy): Eukaryota > Viridiplantae > Streptophyta > Magnoliopsida > Poales > Poaceae > Triticum > Triticum dicoccoides. The sequence goes on from NC_041385.1 coordinate 777,761,379, forward strand.
CGGCGTACTTTGAGCGCCGTCAGGAGGAGAGGCTGGCGTCCACCAACGGGGCGCCGGTGTTGGTCGGCAGACATAACAGTGAGGGCATCCGCATTTGGTGGGGCGTCCCCGGCCGCACGCTTGGCGGCGTGTTGGCACACCTTGAGGGCTGCCCAGGAGGTTTGTCTCTTCGCCGTCTTCCTCCTCCTCGTCGCGATCTTCTTCCCACTCCTCCGGCTCTGCTCGGCGTCAAGACTGAGCCCGCAACGAAGACGCCGCTCGGCCGGCGCTCTCGCAGTGTCGGCATCGTCATCAACAAAGGCGGCCAGCGCGCCCCCTCGTCGGCTCCTCCGCGGTTCGTCAAGCCGAAGACGGAGCCCGGGCTCGCGACGGTGAAAACGGAGCCGGGGCTCCCCGCCGTGAAGACGGAGCCCGACGAGGTGGCGCTCGACGACGATGCGGCCCTGAAATGGGCGCGCATGGACTTCCTCGGGATGGAGAGGGAGCGCCAGGTCGCCGCACTACGGCGCTTCGAGCAGCGCCGCCGAGGCCGCGAAGAAGGAGGAGTCGTCTACCTCGACGACAGCGACGACGACGAGCCGCTGGCACCTGTCCGCCATGGCGACGCCGAGCAGGGGTGCAACCGGGACGGCCGTGTCAAGGAGGAGAAGGCCGCCGCCGCCGCCGACGGCGAGGTTGACGGCGATGACGGCGACTACTCCTCGTTTAGCGATTTCTTTTTTTAGTTATATTTGTTGTGTAACGCATCGAACATGTAATATATGCCAAAGTTTGCCGAAATTTAGCCGTGTTTAACCGAACTTTGCCGAACGGTTTTTTTTCTTTGAAAAAATGAGACGCGCCTGGGGGCGGCCCTGGGGACGGCAACTGGGGGCAACTCGCCCCTAGGCCTTTTTTTTTGCGCCGACTCGCACCCAGGCGGCGATTTTAGGCGCCCCCTGGGGGCCAACGGCTGAAGATGCTCTAAGAGCAGAGCAGGAACCAATTTATTTTATTTTATTATATGTAGTACTGTAGATTATTGGGTAATTGACAGTCCATGCAATCGTTGCATGACGCTGATAAAACTCTGTCGTTTGTGACCACTCTTGACACATTAATCAGTTGATCTTGGCTGGGGCGGTGGCTCGAATGTTCTTGGTGCAGTGATCCACGCAGGTCTCCATGTCTGCCTCGACGCGGTGTTGTGCATCTTCGCAATTAGGCTACTACCAGCGTAGTTCAGTTTCAGGATTAAAAAACAGAAGAATAAAAGATTGAAATGCTTTCAAGCCAAACTCTTGGACGATCGACCTGAAATGGGGCAAGATGTTCCTTGTCTGATGGAAATGTGGATGTGGATGTACCTCAAATTGCTTTGGTACAACCCAACTTCTGCTGATGACTAGTAGAATGCCCGTGCGTTGCCACGGGCTTCTGAAATAGTCACAGGTACAAACAATATAACATAGTCACAATTGGATAATAATTGAAGTCCACTTCATTTGGAATCAAAGGTGATAACAAAATAAAAATTTAACAATGTATACATATAAAGTGATGATCCAATTAAAAATCAATTACAAAGTATTGAGATCTACTTAATGCGCTTAAGAAATTCTCTCACAATATCAGGCAAGTTGTCTTTAACTTAATTCACACGATGTTTGAGCAAGTATAATAAAAATTACTTCCTCAACTCATACCCATCTTGCAAAAGCAATATATGTAGTTAGCATCAATACTTCACGTGGAAGGTTTAAAAACATGTGTAACGCACAATACTCACCGCACAAATCGGCTTCGCCAGGTCTTTACCGTTCCACAATAGCATAAAATGAGAGACAAGATAGCCTGGCAAATCCCTGCAATTTCCTAAATTACTATTGTATTAAATATGGTGATAACAAAAATCAATGTTTATATTCTAAATTTATTACCCGTCTACGCTTGTTGAAATACCACCAGGAAATAAACATTGCCATTTTGATATATCAGAATGTCATTCTGGTTGCTTTATTTCCAGTGCTTCTTTGAATTCCCTCGCAAAACATTTTAATTTCACTAAGTGCCTCGGAATTTTCATCTGCAACAATTGTGTTGTATTAATAGGGTGCAGAATAGATACACGACGTGCCTCTTTGTCGATGACGTACAAGATGTATCGACCGACGGATTCATATGGAAGATAAATCGACAAGTCGTAGTTATTACAGACAACAATAAACCATAGCAAACAATGGAAAAAATACCTTACTTACCATGTTGCACGATGAGATGTTGTTGCCTATCCCAGGCCAGCTATCAAACAAGTTTGCCAACTTCTGAATAGTTTCCTTATCGCAGAACTTTTGACCTCATGTTGAATCCTGCATCATGGACTGAGTAAAAAACTATTTAGAAACATGTTGATAATAATGATACTGAATGAAGAATTTTGATAACTTACACGAAATTGTAGATCCATGTAGTGTATAGGAGGGTCTATGAACAATACTACCTCATCACATGCCAGTATATGCACGGCAATGTTGAAACAATCATTGTCCATAGACTGCTCCATGTTAAGTATGCCCTGAAGTTTTTTGAGACTTAAGCCCATTGGACTGGGTGTCGAGCTTCGGACCCATTCCTTCCTAAAAATTGGATTGTAATAAGAACAATAATGTATACTAACACATTACATATTGATAAATGATACTTACTCCAAACACTTGGCATCATCGATGGAGATGATGTAATTGCAGAGGCTGGCAAGTAATTCACATTGATCCATGGGCATGAGGGGATTGGGCTAGGACGTTTGTCTTTGACTTCATCAGGTGGATTCTCCAGGAGCTCAAGATCAGAATTAGATGAAATTTCTTCATTGTCAGGTTAATGGTATATCGGACATCCCTTTAGCTTATTCAGTTCTGAATCGAGCAAAATGAGAGCTAATTTTTGTCGAAAGTGTTTCATATCTTCCTGCAACATATAAAAGAAGAAATAATATAATATATTGAGATAAAATAATGAGATAATGTATAAAAATGGCAGCGGGTAGAGTTCTTGTCCTGCACAAAGGAAGGTAACTAACCTTCTTGTATTATCTTTATATCTGCATGATTTTGGTGGAGGCAACAAAACAATTTGAAATGCATTGAGTTGTGCAATGGATTAACCACTTTGATTCATTTTTTCTTCTTCCTAGGCCGGTCAAGTTGAAGAAAAGCAAAAATAAAATAAAATAGGAGAGTAGAAAAAATCACACAGAAAAGCACAGAGTTAGGACAACATAAAAATGTTGCTTTGGCCTGACAACATCATCTCGTCCTCCATTTCTTGTAACTTTTCTTGGACACACATCTTATTTCTCATATGCCATCGACAAGACAAACTTGCTTGGAGTTTTGGCTCCAGGGAGCATATACTCCCTAGTGAATAGTAAATAGAAAACAAATAGGAAATAAATTTTAAATTCTGAAGTTTTTCTATAGATCTTCATGTTAGTGTAACAAGCGTGCTTGCCAATTATCTCGGTCTACTCCTTGCTCTTGCTTTGGTGTCATCACTCTACTTCTCTCCATACAGTTTCACTATGACATGATAAGCTAGTTCTCATTATCCCTGTCATTTTTTTATGTATTGGTAACGTTCAGATGTACATATGTGTTCCTCAAATATTTGGATTTTGAACTACCAGACCATTCAAGTAAATGCTTCCTGTGTTGTCTGGTCAAAGCAAGCGTCACAAAAACATGCATGAACTCTTACCAAAATTTAATGATGATATATAGAAACTGAAGATAGTTCCATCAGTACATGCTTGACCACCAAGTGGAATTTTGTTTCTCATAGATGTGAAAAGTAATCTAAGTGCATATTGGATTCCATATCAATTATCTACCACACTTATTTTAACAAGCTCTTGATAATTCAAAAAAGGAACACTATGGAGCTAATCTGAAACCGCACAATGATATTCGTGCTGCTATTATTCTGATAGCGTTGCTTGTTGAATAGAAATCATGTATATAGCAAATTATCCTCTCTGAGCTATGTTCTTGGTACAGGTTACTTTGGTACAACGTGAGAAAAATTATAGCCATGGTTAGGATACCTCTCGAGAAGCAGCGACATGGCTTGACGCAGTAAGTTTTCAAAAGGGTTGAATGTATACATATGTCAAGCCTTGCTATGTACTGGTTGTATACTTAACTCAGTTGACTACTTACATTGATTAGGTATATGCCTCGCTAGCACACAAGAACAGTCAAGACCATGTATGAATCGGATGAACAGTTGGGGCCATGTCACACCTCCAATCGAACAGTTGTATAGTTAACTCAGTCTCTTCCCGCATTAGTTCTTCCAGAAGTAAACTGTGTACATGTTACTAACCCGTGGCTCACTCACAGCCGCGCCTGCACTAGTGGCTCGCTGGCAGCCGCGTCGACACCGGTGGCTCGCTGGCAGCCGCGCCGGCACCCGTGGCAAAGTTTGAAGAAACATGCCTCACACACATGGAAGCGTGGGGAATCAGGCCTTGCCCGCCCCGCTCGTAAGATAGGATTTGAAAATTGATTGTTGTGTATGGAAAGAACAAAAATATTTGATTAAACTGTTGTTTGTGGAAGCTTTTTGTGACGGAAATATTCGATATGATTTGATTGGCTCGTATATGGAAGAGAAGGATGAAAGGAATGGTGTTTTAAATGGAAGGATGGGATCGATGGAAGGGTTGGTTTGGTTTTGGTGATTGCATGAATTAAAACCGGTCCTGATTTTCGGAGAGAGGAAAAAAATCGGTGGGAGGGAGATC
>NC_041385.1:777766593-777802167 GCF_002162155.2 Triticum dicoccoides
AGATGTGAAAAGCCTGGGTAATCGAGAGTACAGAGATTCATACGGGTGCGGTTATTTCTCTTTTGTATCATCAGATCTGACACCGCTCCTAATCAAGTGAAGTCAAGTAATACGAGGAGTCTTAAATTTGTCTCTATGCTAAGAGCTCCTGCCAAAAACCATATACAAGGTATAACGTTGTTCTTGGGGTTCTTCTTTTTCTTTCTTATTTTATATTTCTTTTAGAAAGTAAACATTAGGTTGAAATGGATCTGAGACATGCACTCCACATGATTGTGATAATACTTACTATATGAGTGAGTTAGTAGGATTGGGCTTTGTTAAGCGTATCCCGAAACCCAGACCCACCCGATGTAAGATCAAGTCTTGACTTTTTTTTATCTCAAAAAAAAAAGTCTAGCCATGCCCTTGTCTCCTCAACTCGGTGCAAGCCCTACTCTGTAGTAAACAAAGGCCACCATCATCATGGTAAAAAAAAACCGCTGAGCAAAACTGTAGAGACTATTTAGAGCGGAATCCCTGATGCACTGGCATCACACTCCAAAATCCTTCTTGACAGTGCCTGCCCTCTTTGAGCTTGTGGTGCATCACCGAAGCTCATGTTGCGTGCATCACAGTGGTCATAAGACAACTCAGTCAACATCATCTCATCAAGATGCTTTTGTGTGCGACCGTGTGGCAAGAGGTGGTACTAGGAATAGGGTTTAATTCAATGTTTTAAATAGCGGCGGTCATCCAAATCAGCAATAGCAGGGCTATAGACCGGTTATTAGCGGACTGTTGTACATGAATACCATTTAGCTACACCCTGCTCAAAAAGATATAACAAGGCTATAGTCGGCTATTGAAAACATTGGTTTACTTACACCGCTCAAATAGAAAATAAACAGCTCTTACGCTGGGCTTAAGTTGACATATAATTTGTTCATTTGTCCTCCTCGAATGTAAATACATTGTAGACATGTGTCTTCTCAAAAGAAATCACAATCGCAAGGAGAAAAAGATATGCTCATAAATGGAGATTTAATGTGATACTGCAAAAAGAATTATCTTGTGACAGAAAATTGATATAACATTTTTTCCTGTACCATCATATAATCTCAGAGTGATGGTAAGAGTTGTTCAAAACAAAATAGCGATGGTAAGATTAAAACACTTGCTTTTGACACTGCCATACTCGTGGTTTTTTTTTTTGCATATACAAAATCTGAGGTAAAAAACACATGTGTCAGTTCTAAATTTCCCATATGCCTACTACTCCTCAATCCGAATCACTACTTTGTTTTTTCTTGAAAATTTTATGTTATATAAAGTGGTGCATCATAGTCACATTTTCTCTAGCTACACCTTTGGGTGGAATCCTCTAACAGTAGACCTCGGCATACCCTGAGTTGGGCGCGCTTGCAAAAGCTTGACCTGAAAATGTCAAGCTCGGACTTAGCCCCGTAGTTCACTTTCATCTTTAAAAACAATACTTTGAACTAAAATCACAACACTTATTTTCGATCGGAGGGAGTAATATAGATCATTTTCAGGGTTAAATCAAATACTGCACATATTTTTTTTCCCTCAAAAATCCAAAAAACACTGATTTCCGCATGTGAAAAAGTGAGGCCCGATCCAGGCCCGTATGTTGACAGGCGTTTGGGCTGGGATGCCCATATCCACAGGTCTCACCTAGTCTTCTGGTATCGCTCAAAAAGAAAAAGAAAAACAACCTAGTCTTCTGGTAGCTGCCCCGTCTCCTCTGGTTCCGCCGCCGCCGCCGACTCTCCAGTCGTCCCTCTCAAGGTTTGATCGCCTCCCACATCTCTTCTTCCCTGTTTCTCTCCTATCCGCCCCCGATACCAAAACATGTGTTTTCCCCACCGTCTCATATGCGATACCTCTCCGGCTGTTTTTCCCATCAGTCTCAATGTCGGGGGAAAAGACGCTGTCTTTTTGCACCACAGATAGTGTGCAGGGCAGCCACGTGTTCAGTGTTTCCGGGTACAGCAAGCAAAGGGGCATGGGCTGCGGCAAGTTCATCATATCCGGCGCCTTCTCGGTCGGAGGCCACGACTGGGCCATCCGCTTCTATCCCGATGGGTTTAACAAAGGTTACCTAGATTACATCTCAGTTTACGCCGAGCTCTTGAGTAAGGACGCCCAGGTGCATGCATCCTGCGACCTGAGGCTGGTCGATCAGAGCACCGGGTTATCCTCTTCCCTGGACAATACGGAACCAAGGCTATTCAGCCAGACCAATCTCAGCAGGTTTGCCCCACAAACGGCCACCTTCATGGCAAGGAGCGAGTTTGAAGCGTCCCCCTACCTTCGGAATGACCACCTCGAGGTCGAATGCATCATCACTGTCATGGAAAAAGTGCGGGTGTCTGAAACCAGGGTACCCCTGTCGGGCATCGCTGCGCAGCTTGGCAAGCTGTTGGAAGCAAATGATATTCCGGCGGACATCACATTCAGCGTTGGAGGGGTGGTCTTCGGAGCACACAAGCTTGTCCTTGCTATACGATCACCTGTGTTCAAGGCAGAGTTCTATGGGCCGATGAAGGAGACTGCAGGAACGCCGCTCATAACCATCAAGGACATGCAACCTGGTGTCTTCAAGGCCCTGCTCCATTTCATCTACACTGATTCATTGCAGATCACGGATGATCTCGAGGGAAATGACCGCGTTGAGATGGTCCAGCACTTGCTCGTGGCTGCTGATCGGTATGATATGGAAAAGCTAAAACTGGTTTGTCAGAGAATCCTTTGCGAGAATCTGGATGTGGAGAATGTTGCAACTATGCTGGCTTTAGCAGATCAACATCGTTGTGACATTCTAAATGATGCTTGTGTTGGATTTATCTCCTGTCAAAAGATTATGGACTCTGTAGCGGCAACCCAAGGGTACGCGGATCTTAAAAGAAGTGGTCCTTCTATCCTTGTAGATGCACAGTTGAAGATTATGCGGAGACTCTACAAAACTTAGATCAGCAGCTCACTGCGAGATGAATCGGACAGTTCACTTGTCAATTTAATTTGACGAATTTTGTGCTACCTTTTCTTATGCCAGCTCATACTAAGTTGAATTACCAATGGTTAATTGAAGTTATATGAGTAGTGTGCCACTTGCCCATCACCTCATCTCAACATCAATGGTTATGACATTGTTCGCTTATCTACAAGTTTGCTGCGCCAGTTTTTAACATATTTGCATAGTTGTTTTTAATATATTCATCATGTGTTTAAATACTGTTTGATGTCCACATACTGACTTGCTATGATAAGCTAGTCCCAAGGACAAAATTAGTTGACAACTCAAATTACTGCCAATTGGTAAGCTTGAAGTTTTCGTGTTTTGTGATGATGTGTGATCTACAGAAGCTACTATGGTGTAACATATGCATTCACAGAAGGGAAGTACTAGCTAGTTCACATCTGCACGTGGAGACAACACCAGCACTCTGAGCTCGCTCTTGGTGATCTCGTGGATAATGTCCTGTGTCAGCTGGTTCTTCTAGTCCCCGAATAAGTAATTTTACCGGTACCGGGATGTACCGGTTAGAAATCCACCGTTCCTCGGTGCTTCTAGATCCGTGCGGGTGGACCCTACTAGTTTTTTATTTCCACCTCAGATTCCAGGATACGAGTTGTATACAACTGCAATACATGATGGACCCCATGAGTGAGGATATCAACCTCACGCCACTGTCTCTTTCCCACATCCATCTCCTTTCGCCCACCCCATCTCTCGTCAGTCCCATGGAGGTCGGTGGTTACTCCCAGCTATGGCCGCCGCGATATCAGCCTTTTCCACCAGCATTCGACACCGGATTCGGGTTGCACTGTCTGCACCTACCACGGGAAGACCGGCGGCGGCGCGGCGGTACCACGAGGCCGACGAGGAGCGAGGCCTGGATCCACTGCCGTTGGCGTGGGGGGTGGCTGATCTGGCGAGATTCCTCGATCCTGCCCTCCAGAAGCCCGTCCACCGGCATCCTTGCTGCCCCGGCAGCCGTGCTCGCCGTTGGTGGTTGATCTGGCTCATCTTCTCCGATGAGCTCGTCGGTCATGACCAGGATGGGGAGAGCACGAGGGCATCTTTACCAACTCTACCCCTCGTTGAAACCCCCATCACCGGTACAGGAGATCTGTCGCAGCTCCGCATCTTCAACCTCCTCGCACCCATGCCGCAGCGTACTAGGCGTGGAGGATGTGCAGGCTTCCCATTGATGAGAAGGTTCAATGCGTGAGGAGACGGCAGCAAGTCCATATGGTGAGCAGGATATGGACCTGTTCTTGTTTAGGATTGTTCTTTTTTATCTCGGTTCTTTGTGGTCCTCAAGCAAAGTCTGGTTGGTTTGCTTCAGATTGTTGTGAAACAATATTGTACTGAATATATGAACTTTGTGAAATGGATATGAAACAGTTCTGAACTTTGTAAAATCGTTCACAAATTTGTGGAAGAGTGGAATAAATTATCAATTTGTGAAACTGGTGTGTACAAATATGCAGAACGTGTGAAACTAGTTTTAGAATATGTGTGAGATTTAATTTCTTGTATATGAACTTTGTGAAAACAGGGACAGAGGCATCGTGGTTTGAAAATTGGGCTAACTGAAATGACATTGTGAAAAAATTGTTCTTGGAAGGACTGAAATTTTATTTTTGAAATACTAAGTTTCAGTCTTTTGTAAAATATTATAGTGAAATATGTTTTAGAAAGGATTGAAATCCTATTTTTGAAGAATTGAAATCAGTTCTTTGACAATTTATATAATCAGTCCACTCATTGTGTAATATGAATTTAGAATTGGAATAAGTGAAATATTGTAAAAAATTAAAATGGTTTATGCCACTCTTTGAAAAAAACTAAGTTTCAGTATTTTGTAAAATATGATAGTGTATGTTTTTGAAATGATTGAAATCTTCTTTTGAAGAGTTGAAATCAGTTCTTTGACGGTTGAAATAATCAATAATTTCAAACAGTTTCAATCATTGTTGAGCTGTGCAAAATATGTGAAACTGGTATTTCAATGTGTTGTTGCAATTTGTGAAACTAATTTCTGTAAAAAATATATGAAGTTAGATCTCTGAAATATATGAAACATCTCTTTCTCTTATCTGTCATTTGTTATTTCAGTGAGGTATGTATTGAAAAATATGAAATTACTTCCCTGAGATATATTTCAATGTGGTGTTGCAAGTTGTGAAACTAATTTCTCTGAAAATATATGAAATTACTTCTCTGAAATATATGAAATTGCTATTTCTCTTATCTGTCATTTGTTATTTCAGTGAGATGTGTATCGAAAAATATGAAATTACTTCCCTGAAATATATTTCAATGTGGAGCATCATGGTCACATTTTCTCTAGCTACACCTTTGGGTGGAATACTCTAACAGTAGACCTCAGCATACCCTAAGATGGGCGCGCTTGCAAAAGCTTTACCTGAAAATGTCAAGCTCGGACTTAGCCCCACAATTCACTTTCATCTTTAAAAATAATACTTTGAACTAAAATGACAACACTTATTTTTGATCGGAGGGAGTAATATAGATCATTTCCACGGTTAATCAAATACTCCACATATTCTTTTTCCTCAAAAATCCAAAAACACTGATTTCCTCATGTGAATAAGTGAGGCCCGATCCTGGAACGTATGTTGACAGGCTTTTGGGCTGGGATGCCCATATGCCCAGGTCTCACCTAGTCTTCTGGTAGCTGCCCCGTCTCCGCGGGTTCGTCCAGAGAAAGAGGTTTCACTTGCTTTCACCGCCCGCCGCCGCCGCCGCTTCTCCGGCCGTCCTTCTCAAGGTTCAATCTCCTCCCACATCTATTCTTCCCTCTTTCTTCCTATCCACCTCCGCTTCCGAAACATTTCTTTTCCCACCATCTCAGATGCGAACTGATGATTTAGGGCACGGGATCCCTGTCGCCGACGTGGTGATTCTCCCCTCTCCGGCCGTCCTGCCCATCAGTCTCAATGTCGGCGACAAATACGGTGTCATTTTGCAGCACAGATAGTGTTGGGGATATAACTATTTGTAAGCCGCGCAGGAGGGGCCGGGTTACGCGAAGAAGACTCACTAGAAAGAAGCCCAAGACCAAGCATGAAGTTGGCGGTTCAATAAAGGGCTTAAGGCCCACAGGCGACTTAAGCCCGTTGTAGTAAACCGCCACAATGGCATGACTTGTATCATAAGGTAGATTTAACTAGTCACCGAGCCGGACACTGTTTATAAGCCGGCCGGGACTCTGTAAGCCACAGGGCGTCAACCCGTGTATATAAGGGGACGACCTGCTGGCGGCCTAGGGCAAAAAACAACTCATCGAGAGCCGGGCATGGCGTATCTCGCTCCCTGGTTATCGAAACATCAATACCAATCCAACTAGACGTAGGCCTTACCTTCACCGTAAGGGGCCGAACTAGTATAAACCTCTCGTGTCCCTTGTCCCATTTAGCCCCTTCAAGCTTCCTAGTTGCGATGGCTCCACAACTAAGTCCTTTCATGAGGACATCTGACGTGACAATTCCACGACAGTTGGCGCCCACTGTGGGGCCCGCGCACGGTGGATTTGAGTTCTTGAAGGGCAACTTCGAAGGGCTCAAGGGATACGTAGTGGGCCGGATAACCAAGAGTCATCACGGCAAGATCTACATCGACGACAAAGGTTGGGGCCCCGATGCTGGTTCAATTGAGTACGGGTACCGGGTCCCCTTCGGCGGAATCCACGTCTTCATCGGCCGGATCGGTGAGCCGGGCCCTGAACCGGACAACTGCACCGACCTCGTCGAGACGGGTCAGCGTGCAAGGAAGGCTCGAGTTCAACCGGTAATGAAGCGTGCCTTCGTGGGCTGCATCCACGGAGAGGAACTTTCTGAAGGATATGAAGATGGTGGTGAGACGACCGTCCGCCGGTTCAACAGATTCGCTATACCAAGTCCAAGATGGCGTGCTTGGGGGCTGTTCCGATGGCACCAGTATTCTGGACCCCTATGAGCCGCTAAGATGGGCAGGAGTCTTCATGGCTGGGACTCAACCCGGCCAGAATTCTACGGCCGCTACGGCGATAACATCCGGAACAGGAGCAGCCGGGGCAGGAGGCCCTGTGCGCCCGCCGGCTCAGGTGCTGATAGACCTCATGGACAAACTTATGGCCCTATTAACCGCCATGGTTATCCCTGCAAACAAAGATGAGCATGACGCAGAGGTGGCACGGGTGCGTGAGGCGATAGCTCAGGCCAAGGAGGCCTTGGCAGCTGAGGATACTAGACTAGCCATAGAGCGGGCGGCTCTGGACGCCCGGGCGCAGCGGTTACAGTCAGAAGCCTACCAGCTCACGCTGAGCCTGAACGCGTCTAATGAGGTAATGAGGAGGAGACATCAGAAAACCCAGTCCCATTTACCTTCGAATTACGACCCTCGGGTTCTTTTTGCTACACCCGGAGCCGGCCCAAGTAACCCGCCAGAGACCAATCAGCTTATGACAGCCGGAGCAGGAGGGCCGGCTCAGCCTCGAGAGATGCCACCTCCTCATGTGAGCATGGCACCATCGCGTTATGTGCCGATACCGCCGGGTCACTTTTCTAACCCCATGGAGAACTTAATCGCGGCTTCGGCGCATTTGGCGGCTCTTCCCGTGGACGGTGATGACCCGACAGTGGCGGAGACCTGGAGAGTCAGAAAACTTCTCCAGACGGCCTTGGCTCAGCAAGAGACCTATTCTTATAGCCGGGACAGGATCCATTCAACTCCTCTGCCTTGATTAGCACCGCCTCGTCAGAACCGGAGCCCGAGTTACAGCAGGCACATGGAGTCTGAAGCTTTGTCAAGCAACGCCCAACGCCGTAACCAGCCCGGTGGCTATAATCCAGTGCAAGACCGGGTACGTTAGGAGAATGAGCGGGCGGCTCAGCTAGCGGCTCAATAGACGGCACATCAAGATTTCCCAGAGTATCCAACGACTTCCGTTGAGACGGGAGTAGCCACTAGAACCGGCGAAGTTCCTTGTCTGGTACCGGCTCTGTGTAATGTGCGCCTACCCAAGGACTTCAAGGGACCTCGAAAGGTGCCGAATTACATGGCCGACTTGCAGCCCAGAGCTTGGATCGAAAGTTATGAGATGGCCGTAGAGTTATTGGAAGTCAGCGACGCGGCGATGGCTAAATACTTCACCATGATGTTAGATGGAACAACCCGGTCCTGGTTAAAGGGTTTGCCACCCAATTCCATTGGTTCATGGGCAGAATTAAAAGCCCGTTTCATCCAGAACTTCAAGGACACTTACAAGCAGTCTATGTCGATTGTGGACTTGACAAATTGTAAACAGGAGGAGGGTGAATCCTCGACTCATTGGGTACGCCGGGTCAAGGAGATAATACATTCATGTGACAAGATGGATGCTGATTCTGCAGTCCTCATGTTGGAGAAGAATTGCCGTTTTGAGCCGCTGAGGCAGAAACTGGGGCGCCTTAAGTGTGATTGCAATGATATGGGTACGCTGATGGCGGCTTTAGTCAAATATGCCAACTCTGATAGTACCAAGGATCCTGCATCTGATGAGGAAAAGACAGGGAAGGGAAAGAAGAACGGCAATGGAAAGGGTCGGCAGCATAACCCGATGAATCAAGGAGGCAATAAGCGTAAGGCGGACGGTAACCCAGAGTTTGTGGCCAATGCCAATGCGCAAGGTAACAATCAGATACGTAAGGGTAAGCCACCTCGATCCGGCGGGTTAGGCCCATCTCTTGAGCAGCTACTCAATGAGCCCTGCCCGAGACACGACACCCGGGAGCGGCCCGTCACTCACCTGTGGAAAGACTGCGCGATCATGAAGGCGTTTAAGAATTCCAACACCTTTGATGGCAATCATGGGTCCGGTGGCGGCTCAGGGGCTGGCGGTTTTCATGGCCCAGGTGGTGGTTCAAGTTCCGGCTTTCAGGGCCATCAAGGCGGCTATAGTCAACAGCAGTCTGGTCAAAGAGAATAGTAGCAGCAGCAATCGGGTTATCAGAGCAATCCGAAGCAGTTGAATAGTGGGCAGTATCACGTGTTTACCACTAGCTTATGCAAATGTGACCAGAAGGTTCATAAGAGGGCCGTGAATTCTGTTGAGCCGGCAGTTCCTCGTTACTTGAGGTGGTCAGAACAGCCCATTGTATGGAGCAGGGAAGATCACCCTCCACGGGTTGATAATCCGGGTCAGTTAGCCTTGGTGGTAGCACCTCCGGTTGGTGGATATAAATTCACTAAGGTACTCATGGACGGAGGTAGGAGCATCAATATCCTCTATTATGAGACCTTTCGATGCATGGGGTTGACTGATAAGAATTTGAGGACATCCAACACTGTTTTTCATGGAGTGGTTCCTGGTAAGTCGGCTTACCCAGTTGGCAAGATTGAACTGGAAGTGGCTTTTGGAGACGAATATGATTCCAGGGCTGAGAAGTTGACGTTTGAGGTGGTCAAAATCAGGAGCCCATATCACGCTATGTTTGGGCGGCCGGCTTATGCTAAGTTCATGGCACGGCCGTGTTACGTTTATTTGTAGCTCAAGATGCCGGGTCACATGGGCACCATCACTGTGCATGGAAGTCGAAAGGTAGCCTTGGAATGTGAAGAAGGCGACGCGGCTTATGCTGAGTCTGCTTGTGCAGCGGAGGAGCTCAAATTTTATCAAGATAATGTTGACCCGGCGGATATGACTTCCCTAAAGAAACCAACTACAGAGCATGACCTTGCGTTGAAGTTTAAATCGGCCACCAAGACGAAGCTTGTTGACTTTACCCCAGGTTACTCTTCTAAGCAATTCAGCATCAGCAGCAATTTGGATCCCAAATAGGAAAGCGCGCTCATCAAGTTCATCCGTGAGAACCGGGACATCTTTGCATGGAAACCTTCTGACATGCCGGGTGTACCGAGGGAACTCGCTGAGCACACTCTCAATATTGATCCGAAGTACAAGCCGGTCAGGCAGTTTCTTCGACGGTTTAATGAAGAGAGACGGAAAGCTATTGGAGAGGAAGTTGCCCGGCTCTTAGCGGCTGGGTTCATTGTTGAAGTTTTTCACCCGGATGGTTGGCTAACCCGGTGCTCGTGCTTAAGAAGAACGGCACCTGGAGGATGTGTGTGGATTACACGGACTTAAACAAGGCTTGTCCGGCTGATCCCTTTGCTCTCCCCCGTATTGATCAAATCATTGATGCAACGGCGGGTTGTGAACGTTTGAGCTTTTTGGATGCTTACTCTGGCTATCATCAGATCAAAATGGCAGTTAAGGACCAGGAGAAGATGGCTTTCATCACTCCGTTTGGAGCCTTAGGTTATGTATCTATGCCGTTTGGGCTCAAGAGTGCTCAAGCGACTTATCAGCGATGTGTGCAGAACTGTCTACACGATCAAATCGGGCGTAATGTTCATGCCTATGTAGATGACATCCTGGTAAAGTCCAGAGAGAAGGAGACCTTGATATCCGACTTAAAAGAGACCTTTGATAATCTCCAGGTTTATAAGATGATGCTTAACCCAGCCAAGTGTGTGTTTGGTGTACCTGCAGGAAAGCTCCTGGGTTTTCTGGTCTCAAACAGAGGCATTGAAACTAATCTGGAGAAGATCAAGGCGATTACCTCTCTGGCTAAACCGGCGTGCATCAATGATGTTCAGCGACTGGCGGGTCGTGTTGCCGCTTTGAGCCGGTTCATAAGCCGGTTAGGTGAGAAGGCCTTACCGCTGTATCAGATGATGAAGAAAACAGACACCTTTGTCTGGAGTGATGCTGCTGACGCTGCCTTGGAAGATTTGAAGATATAGTTGTCTGAACCACCGGTTCTTGCGGCTCCCATTGATAAAGAGCAGCTGCTGTCATACGTGGTTGCTAATTCACGAGCCGTCGGTGTTGCCATCGTGGTGGAGCGTAAGGAAGCTGGCAAGGAGCATCCGGTTCAACAGCCGGTTTACTATATCAGTAAGGTGCTCATTGAGTCTAAACAAAGGTATCCACATTGGCAGAAACTTGTTTACGGGGTGTTTATGGCCAACCGGAAGTTGAAGCAGTACTTTCAAAGCTATCCTATAACTGTGGTGAGTTCTGCCCCCTTGGGAGACATCATCCAGAATAGGGAGGCCACAGGACGAGTCGCCAAGTGGGCTATCGAGCTTGGACCTCATGGTTTAAAATATATTCTGCGTACCGCTATTAAATCTCAAGCCTTGGTGGACTTTATCAATGATTGGACAAAGTTGCAGGCACCTGATGAGAAGCCAGGTAACACATATTGGACTATTCATTTTGATGGGTCCAGGAAGTTAGAAGGCTCGGGGGCTGGAGTTGTTTTAACTTCCCCTCGAGGTGACAAGTTTTGCTATGTGCTCCGACTTATGTTTCCTTGTACTAACAATGCAGCTGAGTACGAGACCTTACTCCATGGTCTCCGGATGGCCAAGGAGATGAACTTAAGCCGGGTAAGGTGTTTGGGTGACTCAGATCTCGTGGCTCAACAGGTTTCAGGCAAGTGGGATTCCAAGGATCCCCTTATGGCGGCTTATCGTCGTGAAGTAGATGTTGTGGCTGGTCACTTCAAAGGTTATCAAGTGGAGCACATTGATCAAAGGAAGAATGAGGCGGCTGACGCTTTAAGCCGGTTGGGATCTCAACGTAAGCCGGTGTCGCCTAACATCTTTCTCGATATTTTGCATAACCCTTCTGTCAAGGTGCCTACCGAGGAAGAACTAGCGGTGCCAGACCTGGAGGCATAGCTGGTGGCAGCTCTTCACGTTATCCCGGATTGGACGGTGCCATATTTGGCCTATATGACTCGGGGAGAATTACCGGAGGATGAGACCTTGGCAAGACAAATTGTCAGGCACTCCAAATCTATGACGATTGTTAACGGCGAGTTACATCACCTAAGCGTCACTAGGGCATTTCAACGTTGTGTGTCACCTGCAGAAGGCCAAAAAATACTTCGTGAGATCCATGAAGGGGATTGTGGCCATCATGCTGGGTCAAAATCTCTTGTAGCCAAAGCTTTCCGTCATGGTTTCTATTGGCTAACGGCTCATGCTGATGCGGAGGATCTGGTCAGTAAATGTGACGGTTGTCAAAAGTTCTCACGACGAGCTCACGTGCCGGCTCAAGAGTTGAGGATGATCCCAATCGCTTGGTCGTTTGCATTCTGGGGGCTTGACATGGTTGGGCCTTTCAAGAGGTCTAAGGATAAAAAGACACATCTCCTGGTGGCAGTGGATAAGTTTACAAAGTGGGTTGAGGCAGAGCCAGTCAGTAAGTGTGATGCAGCCACGGCGGTTCAATTCATGAAAAAGGTGATCTTTCATTTTGGTTTCCCACACAGCATTATAACTGATAATGGCACTAATCTCTCCAAGGGTGCCATGGAAGAGTTCTGTCAACGAGAACATATCCGGCTTGATGTTTCGGCTGTTGCTCATCCTCAATCCAATGGTCAAGCAGAAAGAGCTAATCAAGAGATCCTGAAGGGTATCAAGCCCCGGCTCTTTGTCCCCTTACAGCGGACTCCGGATTGTTGGGTGGAGGAGTTACCTTCCGTGTTGTGGAGCATCAACACTACACCTAACAGATCTACAGGTTACACACCTTTCTTTATGGTGTATGGTGCAGAGGCGGTCCTGCCAAGTGACATCCAGCACGATTCACCCCGCGTGGCGGCTTATGTTGAGGCTGACAATGAAAAGGCTCATCAGGATGCGCTTGATTTGTTGGATGAGGAGCGAGACTTGGCAATAGCCCGCTCAGCGATTTATCAACAAGACCTGTGCTATTATCACAGCCGCCGGGTTAGGAGCAGAACCTTTCAGGAAGGCGATTTGGTGCTCTGGCTCATCCAGGATCAGTCTGACATGCACAAGCTATCCCCACCTTGGGAAGGACCCTTTGTGGTCAGCAAGAATTTGCACAACGGATCATATTACCTCATCGATGTTTGAGAGCACAAAGACTCATGTAAGTCGGAGGAAGAGACCCGACGGCCATGGAATATTGCTCACCTCCGGCCTTACTATACTTAAGCCACCGGCTCTCAAGATGTATATATTTTTACAATGTATATATTACATAAATAAATAAAGCAAGACCTCTGTCCTTTTTACCCTCAATGGTTTATGTGTCTTCTTTATCAGGTGGTGGAAACAATCAACAGGGAGCGGATCACCTTTGAGTCCGGCTTTCCCTTTGGTCTGGCTTATGATCATGTCTGGATCTAGCCATGGTCATTTGGGGGCTTTCTGTTCAAACATAGGTCGTATTCGAACCAAAGAAAACATTGCTGTCGATACCCACTTGATCGGCATACTGCCAAACCCACTTGGGGGCTTCTTGATCATATTTGAATCACAACTTGACCCCTTTGGGTATGACGTGGATCGTATTCGAATCAGCGTCATTAAACAACTCTTATGGTCACTTGGGGGCTTCTTGTTCAAACATAGGTCGTATTCGAACCAAAGAGAACATAGCTGTCGATACCCACTTGATCGGCATCGCCAAAGCCACTGGGGGCTATATGATCGTATCCGAATCTTAGCTTAACCCCTTTGGAACGGTTTACTGATCGTATTTGAATCAGAAGGCTATAAATATTGTTTATTATCCATCATAAGCATAGTTATTTTGACTATCTTGAGTATTTGAATCAGAGACCTTCTTGAAAGCATTATGAGATGGTTTTGATTCTTCCGGTTTAATATTGATCACTCCAGGTTGTTAAGTGCCAGTTAAACATCATATAAGCAGGGAAGATTATCAAAGGGATTGCAGGTATGCTATTATGATTATGTTTAACAAATATAGTCATAAACCGGCCTGTATATGATGTCTTTGGTTCATGTTCCGGGTTATCAATACTTTACGTGACCCCCGACGTGATAAACCGCCAAGGGAATTTTTTGCTTGTTTTATGTGCAGGATAAGGCAAGAAAATTTAAACGTCAAGGAAATAAAACAATCAACATAAGCCAGAAATATATAGCGATGGCGGCTTACGAAAGTATTAAGCGCTAGGAACATGCGTGAAGGCATGGCAAACATTGAGAAGTTTTTTCTACCCTATTACAAGACTCCCCGAGTCTGAATAAATGAAGCATTGTTTTTTGCAAAACGCCTGGCGATTCACTCCTTCGGCGGGCTTGAAGATTCCGGGTTATCCTTCTCCGCCTCTCCGTCGGTTGCTTTGTCCTGGAAGGTTGATGAGGCCCAGTCAATGCCACTCAAGGCTTCAAACTCAGCTTCATCATCTATTAAACCGGCTGGGTCCACTTCAGGGGCAAAAGTATGCTTACGAGTTGGAGGGATCAAGCTCACTTGATCGTACGGAGTGTTTGGAATTCTCCGGTTCTCACTGTCATAGCCCGGCGAATACTTGGTAAGGTCAGTGTCGTTCCCAATGAGGGTGGCCAAGGGGCGTATGACTTTGACACAGGCGGTGAAATCTTGATCATCAAATACGGTCCCATCTTCTTTTAGACTCGGGTATCCAAGGGCAAGGTCGGCCGGGTCTAGTTCTGGAATCCATGCTTTTGCCCGGCTCAATGCGGCTACGGCCCCGGCTCTTGAAGACGCCCGCCTTAAATCCTGGATCCGCTGAGGTAGCACAGCGAGACACTTCAGCACATCTTGCAGAAGGCGGGGAGTGGTATTTGATAAATCTACAATGGCCAAAGCATGTTGTGACCCGGTGTACAGTTGCTCTACTAGAGTGTAGACCGCCTTAAGTTTAATGAGCATGTTCTGCTTAAGGTTGGTGCTCCTAGGGCCTGTGTATTTGCAAATATAAAAGTGAGCCGGAGATAACGATTACAATAGTCATTAAAGGAAGGATTACAATATTTGAGGTTATGTACAGTAACTTACCAAAGATGGCTGAGACCATTTGAGATATCTGGCGTTTTAAGTTGGACAGCTCGGTAGTTGCTTCTTCAAGTGATGCCACTGCCGTTTCGGCCTGGGTGACCACTGAAGCCTTCTCATCAGCCTAGATTTTCTTCTCTGACTCAAAATTCTTCTTCAACTTCTCTTGTTCAGAGACGCTAAATTCAAATTTTGACTTGGCTTTTTGAGTTTCAAGTTCTTGAGCTGTCAGACGGCTCTTCAAGTCAGCAATCTCCGACTCAAATTGACTTATGGTGGCCTGTATGGTACCAGGTTATGGTAAGAATCATGGTAAGATAACATTTAAGTCCCAAGCACTTTACAAGTAAAGATACTTGACACTTGGGGGCTAATGTATGCTGAAGAATTTTTTAACCTACAATGCGGGTCATGCATATTAAGTCTCAAGCACTTTACAAGTAAAGATACTTGCCACTTGGGGGCTAATGTGTATCGCAAGTTCAAACTATCATGCTACAACCGGCTCAAATATTTTCTCTTTAAACCGGACAAAATAATAATAAGCAGATTTCTAAGTCGCAATAGACTTGGGGGCTATTACAGTAAGTATGATTCAGGAAATAGCATAAGTTATACCTCAGATTTGTGTTGTATTTGTTTCACCATATCAATTTCCAGGTCACGACTATTATGCACTTGATTCAGATAGCCCGAGACTATATCACCAATGCTTAAGTGAGTATAATCAATAATGTCCTGCTTGGCCTTTCGGTGTTCGGGAAGTTCTTCCTTGGCAGTACATTTGGCAAGGACAGTAGGCCGCCCCGGCTCAACAAACTGACTTTTCAGAAATTCAACTTCCGGGTCATTCGTCTTGACCGGGCTAGGAGCTTCCGGGTTATCAGAGCTGTTGAGAGTATCTTCGGCAGGGGGGTCAGAGGTTGGCATTGGAATATCAGAGGCCGGCTCAGGCGGCGGTTGATGGGAGGAAGTGTCAAGAGCAGACATATCAAGCGCCGGTTCAGTCACAACCTGGTCTTGGGACGGCTTATTCTTCTTTGCCCTCTTGATGGGCTTCACTTCCATGCTGTCAACAAAGGTAGAAGGATGAATACTAAAGCATGAGTAAGGTAAAGCCAAAAGTAACTAAAGTTATAGTACCCGGGAGCAGTTTTGAAAGCCGGCATGTTTGATTGCATAGACTCGCCGGAGGAAGGAGAGGTATCCTGATAATTGGAGTCAGATGAATTGAGAGGTTGGCATATTAAACCCGCCAAAGGTAAAACAGAACGTAAATCAGAGATAACCTCAGTCCGACGCTTCCTAGTTACGTCAGGTAAGCCGGAGGAGAGTTCTGCATCCTTGTTGGTCCGGGTCTGCCTCCAGTTTTCAAGTTGTTGTTGCTTCAAAAGAAATTGAGGATCTTGATAAGCTAGAGGATGTGAAAATCTTACTTTCTGGGTCACCCTTCGGATTTTTTGCTTTGGCAAAGGCTCTGAGTCGGAGGAGATTATAGTTACCTCTTCGTCAACCGCTTCGATGTTCCCTGTATCCTCCTAAAAAGGATAGAATGTCAATAAAATAATGACAAAGGAGTTAAGAGAATTAAAGGATTACCTCTTCATCATCCGAAGAAGTGTCATCCAATTTGAGTAAAATCGGAAGCGTTGGGCTTCTTATTCTTTGAGGTTCCCGTTTTGGCGGCTTTCCTTTCGGTTTTCTTGGCTGTCCTGGCTTGCTTGGCAGCCTCATGGTCATACTTGACCTTCGAGAAGCTGTCATCGGCCTGTGGAAAAGGATAAGGAATTATGAGTACAAATAAGGTATAACATAGCAAAGAGTATTTATTAAGATTGATAACTCACTGCAGGGGCCGGGTTCTTCTTGAAGAAGGGAAGTAAGCCAAAGGCATTACTAGTTACAGTGCCCTCCTTTAGCAGCGACTGGGTTGTAGCATCCACCACATCATCTGGTAGGTCGTCAGGGCTATGACGCAGTGGATCATCCTTTTCGCCTGAGTAAGTACACATTAAGCCGGAATGGCGGCTTAATGGAAGTACTCACCAAGTGACCCAGACTCGGACCAGATCGATGCCGTTTAAGCCGTTTCCCAAAAGAGCTTTGATCTTCTTGATGGTGGGATTGAGAGGCAGACGCTCAACAGCAGTCAGTTTATCCGCCAGTGGATGGTTGGACTCAAGGCGCAGGGCGCGGAAGCCGGGCAGAGGGCTCTCATCAGCCGGCGAAGTGTCCTGACTATAGAACCAAGTCTAATTCCGATCTTTTGGATGACTCGGCAGTTCAGCATAAGGGAAAAGGCAGTCTCTCCGCCGCTGAATTGAGATGCCACCAAGCTCAAGACTAGGCCCGTTGGCACGTTCATTCTGCCGGTTCAAATAGAAAAGCTCTCTGAACAAAAGCAGATTTGGCTCCTCTCCCAGGTACACCTCGCAGAAGACTTTGAAATTGCAGATATTTGACATGGAATTGGGTCCAATATCTTGAGGTCTAAGGTCAAAGAAATTCAAAACCTCCCTGAAGAATTTTGAGCCGGGAGGGGCAAATCCCCGGTTCATGTGATCCGTAAAGACTATCACCTCCTCTTTTTTGGGTTGAGGCCTCTCTTCAGACGGGTCAGGGGCACGATAAGACATGACCTCCTTTTTAGGCAGATGGCCAGACTTCACAAATTCAGACAGTTTACTCCTTGTGACTGTGAATGGGACCCAATTACAGGTCACAGGAGCTTTGGCTGCCTTAGGTGCCATGACGAAAACTGAGGCCTATGACAAGATAAGAGGTTCCGGTTCAAATTTAACCCGGAGGTAAAAATTTAAAACTAGTCAAGATGGAGGCTTAAGAAGGGGCCTAATTGTATGAGGATAATTGTGCAATAGTATTTAAGCCGCTACATGTATCAAAAGCAGTTCAAATTTCTTAAAGTCATGAGAAGCAAGCGAGGTTCACAGATCAATGTCATTTATTTAAGCCGGCTACATGGACAGTTGTGTTTATAGCATATTCGACAGAAGCAGTTTTCCGGGTGATACAAACAGGTTTCCCAATTTGCCACTGTTATTTGGGATCAAAAAGCTGTTCTAACAAGAAATTTTTCTGGACCTAAGACTGGCGTAGATGAAGCTCAAGGGCTCGAATGGGGCCTCTGTGTGACAGAAAGGGATCTATTTGCGTTCAAAATAGGTGCGGAATATCTACTGCATTAGTTTTTTACCAACTTCAAGATCAAGAAGAGCAGGGGTGGTGAAATCTATGAAAGGATCCTAATGAACAGCGAAGAACGCGAAGAACTCGAAGGTCCTAATGTAGATCTAAGAAGAAGGAAAGAGGAGACTTATAGATGCAGGATTGCGGCGGAGGGTCGTTGCGTTTTTCTGGTCAAACCAAGTTGATGCAGCGGCCGGAGTTGGTGAAGATGAAGAGATCTGCGACGGCGTCGGCGGCGGAGCTCGAGCAACAGAGAAGCAGCGAGAGGAAGAGGATGACTGGAAGGAGGAGAATGGGAAGACCTAGGTCGCACCTATTTATAAGGAAAGGATAACTGAGACGGCGCAAGAAACGAGGAGATAAAAGTTATTATCCAGCGGCCCCGACGCCTCGATTTTCGGAACAGTCAGTAAAGGCAAAGATCCGTTGAAGGATACGGTGGAATAAAGAAAGAATTTAAGTGAAGATGACGTCACGGCGGGTTAACCCGGATCCAAAAGATGACGTCATGGCGGGTTAAAGAAAACCTTTGCACAGTCAGAAGACTGAAGATTTATTTCTTAAGGTATTTTAAGATTGACATGAACAGGTTCAAATCAATCTGGGGCCTAATGTTGGGGATATAACTATTTGTAAGCCGCCCAGGAGGGGCCGGGCTACGCGAAGAAGACTCACCAGAAAGAAGCCCAAGACCAAGCATGAAGTTGGCGTTTCAATAAAGGGCTTAAGGCCCACAGGCGACTTAAGCCCGTTGTAGTAAACCGCCACAATGGCATGACTTGTATCATAAGGTAGATTTAACTAGTCACCGAGCCGGACACTGTTTATAAGCCGGCCGGGACTCTGTAAGCCACAGGGCGTCAACCCGTGTATATAAGGGGACGACCTGCTGGCGGCCTAGGGCAAGAAACAACTCATCGAGAGCCGGGCATAGCGTATCTCGCTCCCTGGTTATCGAAACATCAATACCAACCCAACTAGACGTAGGCGTTACCTTCACCGTAAGGGGCCGAACTAGTATAAACCTCTCGTGTCCCTTGTCCCAATTAACCCCTTCAAGCTTCCTAGTTGCGATGGCTCCACAACTAAGTCCTTTCATGAGGACATCTGATATGACAATTCCACGACAGATAGTGTACAGGGCAGCCATGTATTCTCTGTTTCTGGGTACATCAAGCAAAGGGGCATGGGCGCCGGCAAGTTCATCAGATCCGGCGCCTTCTCCGTCGGAGGCCACGACTGGGCCATCCGCTTCTATCCCGATGGGTTTAACAAAGGTTACCTAGATTACATGTCAGTTTACGCCGAGCTCTTGAGTAAGGACGCCCAGGTGCATGCATCCTGCGACCGGAGGCTGGTCGATCAGAGCACCGGGTTATCCTCTTCCCTGGACAAGACAGAACCAAGGCTGTTCAACCAGACTAAGATCAGCAGGTTTGCCCCACAAAGGGTTGACTTCATGGCAAGGAGCGAGTTCGAAGCAGCAGCCTACCTTCGGGATGACCACCTCGAGATAGAATGCATCGTCACTGTCATGAAAGAAGCACGAGTTTCTGAAACCAAATCGCCCCCCAAAATCAAGGTGCCACCGTCCGACATCGCTTCGCAGCTCAGCAGCTCAGCAAGCTGCGGGAAGCAAAGGAGGTTCCAACGGATGTCACATTCAGCTTAGGAGCATAGGTTTTCCCAGCACACAAGATTGTCCTAGCCATGCGGTCACCCGTGTTCAAAGCAGAGTTCTACGGGCCGATGGGGGAGACAGGAACGCGGCTCATACCCATCAAAGACATGCAACCTGATGTCTTCAAGGCCCTGCTCCATTTCGTCTATACTGATTCATTGCAGATTGTTGATGATCTCGAGGAAAATGATCGTGGTGAGATGGTCCAGCACTTGCTCGTGGCCGCTGATCGGTATGCTATGGAGAGGCTTAAACTGTTATGTCAGAGCATCCTTTGCGAGAATCTTGATGTGGAGAATGTTGCAACTAGGCTGGCTTTAGCAGATCAACATCATTGTGACATTCTAAATGATGCTTGTGTTGAATTTATCTCCTCTCAAAAAATTATGGACTCTGTAGCGGCAACCCAAGGGTATGCGAATCTCAAAAGAAGTGGTCCTTCAATCCTTGTAGATGCACAGTTGAAGATTATGCGGAGACTCTACAAAAACATAGATCAGCAGCTGACCGCGAGATGAATCAGACAGTTCACTTGTCAATTTAATGAATTTTGTGCTACCTTTTCTTATGCCAGCTCATCCTTATTTGAACTAAGAAAAGGTTAGTTGAAGTTATATGAGTAGTGTGCCACTTTCCACATTATTGGTCAATTTGGCATTGTTTGCTTCTCTACAAGTTTGATGTGCCAGTTAGTAATTAAGTTCTGCATATGTTTTTTAATATATATTCGTTGTATGTCAACTGTCCCCTACTATTTTATATCCACCTCCCAAACTGAATTGATAAACTAGTTTTAGAAACAGAATAATTGACAACTCAAACTACTGCCAATTAGTAAAGCTTGAAGTTTTGGTCATTTTGCAAGGATGTGTCATCTACAGAACCTACCATAGTGCAACATATGTATCCACTTAAGGGAACTACTGCATAGCATCTGCAAGTAGAGGCAGCACCAGCACATACCCTCTAGGTGATTTTGTCGCTAATCTCCGGTGTGAGCTGGTTCTTCTACTCTCCCTCATTGCACTCTGCCGGAATAACATGTGGGCCGCCGCGCTTTATCGAGACCATGGCGGTCCTCTTCTCACCAGTTCATCTTTCCACTGTTTTTTTTTCAAGTTTGGATGAAAGTATGCAGTGATCTAATGATTTCGATTTCTAAATCTTCAATTCATATTAGTGGAAATGTGCAGTGTTTGTTTGTCATAATTTCTTAGTAAAATATTCGATTATCTCATTCTCCTGTGTCCTGTGAATATATGCAAGTACAGAGAATAAGTTGGTAGTGGAACATCATCAGAAAAATAACTGCCATGGGATGCCAATGCAGCGGCCTGATAATTCTTTGTTGTATTCCAAGATTCCTGGAAAATGAAACGTTTCTGGATTAGTTGGACGAAGAATCACCGTGTAATTGAGGCCATAGCTCTTTAGTCTTGTCATCTACCTGGTGTAGCAAGTCCCTTAGGAACTTTTGAAAAATTGATTCTTGTCTCAACTACCTCATATACTTGTTGACATAGCTCCCTGCAGCTGTTTGCAAGTATGATACTCTACTATTATCTTCCCTGCCTCCAGCTTTACCCTGTATTCTGCAAGCTGCTCTTGTTATTACAAACTGTTACTAAGTTGTATACTGAGATGAAAGTATTGATAAAAAACGTCATTATTCAATCACCTTCGTTTTATAAGGAAATTTCTCAGGAATATTTCTGAAAAAAGGCGAAAATGTGGTTGTACTTGTAGTAGTCTGGCAGCTGAAGAGACCACTCTTAAGGATTCAAACACAAAGATAAAAGTGAAATAAGCAGATACAGATCCACAGTCGACATCGGAATGCAAAACAATTCCTAGAGACCAGCCAATAATAAGATCAACACAGACTGCTAAAGAGTAAGCATCTGCAATTACAGCTAATTTCACAATCGGAATTATTGGTACAACATAGAGGGATACGTAAAACAGTACAAGGCATACTGAATTAGTTTTTTCTTCAGTTTCAATCCTCAATGATCCCGTAATAGTTTGGTGAGGGTCAGTTTTTTGGGTGCTACAAAACTCATGAAATTTTTATTTTTCAAAATGAGCACATCTGTTTCAAAAGATTTTATTTTAGTACTTTTTAAATTATGCAGACACTGTGATTTTTTGTATAACATAGAGTTAAAAAGACTTATGGAAGACCACACAGATCTGTAGAACAGTACAAGGCATGACTGAATCAGTTTGCTCTAAAAATGTTTGCTCTCCACAAGCTGATTAAGGCACTTGCCGCTCTTGCAAAATCATCCACTGTCAAAGGAAGTCGCAAGGCGCGACGTGTTTGATTTTTTTTTTTAGAAAAGGAGGACGACCCCCGGCCTCTGCATCTGGACGATGCATACGGCCACTTTATTAATTATTGACACAAGACCATACAGAGTCATACAACAATAAGTCTAAAGCCACCAAACTAAGCAACAACTGTCGCTATCCTTATCCAGTTGATGTAGGGGCGCTGAAAGTCTGGGTCTCATACCAAACAGACCACGCAGCCAAACCTAACCATCTAAAGACTTGAGGTCCCACCCAGGATGCCTGCCGGGTATGGGCACCCACCAGTCCAGCGTGCTTCTCAACTAGGACCCCTGCCGGGTATGAGGCCGCCGTAGCCACCTGCCACGAACCCATCTTCAGAGCTGTACTGATGCATCAACCTTGGCCGGTCCAACTGCCGCCGACGCCACCATGACGCCAGGTAGCGTCACCCTCCTGCGCGAGTCCATCTCCGCTCATCAGGCGCCGAGTCTCCACTGCGCCACGCCGCCGAGATCCGCCGTCATCAATGGAGCAGATGAAACACCGCTCCTCCTCTTGTCCCCTCCAACCAGCACTCGCTCCAAAATGATGCCCCTAGGAGGGAGAACGGTACTGATAGCACCGTCATCGTCCGATCTGGTAGACCCAGATCTAAGGTTTCCCCCGGAACTTCCCGATCAGGTTGATGAGACCTGCAACGACGATGCCTCCAGAAGGAAACGACGTCTGAGACGCCGCCATCATCCGCCAAGACCGCAGTCTGGCGCGATTTTCACCGGAAGCCACGTCTTCCCGATCTCGTGGCTGGCTGGAACCGAGCAGAACCTCGCCACGAAGACGTATGTTGCCGTCGGTACTCCGGCATCTCCTCACCGGTCCCTCCACGCGCCGCCGGTCGGCGAAAAGCCTCCCTGCGACGGATCCAAATGGGACGTCGAATCCATAGTAGCTGTCGTCACCATCACGAGCAGGACAGCCCACCTCGCCGGGTGGGGCGCTGCCACCGCCGCCGTCCATGCAAGGCCGCCGCTCCGCCGGCGATGGTGCTCGGGCCCCCGCCGCACAGCCCGGAATCTTCGTCCTAGCCGCCGCCGTTGGATCGCATGAGAAGGGCCGCCCCCGCCGCCTCAGATGGGATCCGCCGCCTCCCCCCGCCCAGAACCATTGGCACCGGGCCTGCCGCCACCGCGGCCCACGCCGGCGGCAGCGGCGGCAGGAAGGGGTGGAGGGAGAGGTGCTGGCGGCGCTAGGGTTGGGGCCCCTGGCGTCGCCCGGGGGGAGGCGACGCGAGGGGTGCGAGGGACGCCGCGACATGTTTGATTAGACCTGCTCTGTTTTTAGTGTCCGCGTAGATCATGTTCTCAGTGAGTAGTTATGGTATCCTAATCTGGAATGTAAGGGGATTGAACAACCCTGCAAGACGTGGTGTGGTGAGAAGTGTAGTGCTGTTGCATAGGCCAGCGATTGTCAAACTATCTATTCTACTCCCTCCGTTCCTAAATATAAGTCTTTGTAGAGATTCCACTATAAACTACATACGAATGTATATAGATGCATTTTAAGTGTGGATTCATTCATTTTGCTCCGTATGTAGAGAAGCTTAACTTCCTAGATGATCTAAGAGCACACTTCCGTAGCACTTTTCCATGTATAATTGGCAGTGATTTCAATCTAATTGCCCAATCTTCATAGAAGAACAATCTTAAAATCAGCCGAAGAACAATGCCCAGTTGAAACATCTCAGAACACATGCTTTCTCTAAGCAGGATTAAAACAATGTAAAATACTCTCTCCGTCCGGAAATACTTGTCATCAAAATAAATAAAAGTGAATGTATCTAGATGTATTTTAGTTTTAGATACATTCATTTTTGTTCATTTTGATGACAAGTATTTTCGGACGGAGGGAGTATACAACACCTGCCACGCAAAATATGTAAAGAATATACCATCCCTCTTTAGAGACAGCACCCGCCAACCATGCCACAAATATTTATAAGCTGCAAAGCAGATCTTCAGTTCTTAATGTATTTCTGCAGTAATGCCCAGAAATACAAGGAACAAACTACACAAATACAGTTAGTTCAAGTGGCTGGAGCATGGACGTATAGGAGCATTAGAAAAATAGACGAAATGTTGCTTTCATACCCTGTTGTAAGCCCAAGCCGCACCGTATAGAGAAGTTGCAGAGAACAACGAGGCATGCTACTATGATCAATGGTCCCATTGCAAGAGCTAAATTCTGAAGTTGGCAAAAATTGGGCCAACATTTACTACTGCCAGAAAATTAACCACCAGACTGCATTGCTAAGAAGTAGTAATACAAGAGAAGATACACCTAAATAAGATAGCATCAAGCACAGTTGATGTAGCATTAGGTTGATACCAAACACTAGTAATACAAGAGAAGATACACCTAAATAAGATAGCATCAAGCACAGTTGATGTAGCATTAGGTTGATACCAAGCACTAGTAATTAAGACAGCAAACTGTAGTTCCACAACAGGTGATCTAACACAGAATCAAGCTGTTGTTTTAGGATTAATAAGTCAAGGCATGACCATAATAACTAAACAAAAGACTAGTAGAAGGAAAACATGAAGAATTACTTAGCAAATGCATAGCCTTCTTGTCGGTCAGTCCTCGTGCTCAATATCCCCAGAGTTGAATGAAGATATGCCGGCGCCTTATGGAATCTGTTGCAAGGCCAGCTGAGAATCCGGGATGTTGACTGTGTAGCTGGCGAGAAAGTGGATGATGGTGCAAGGACGGTCGGCGACCAGGACAAACTGTTTGTCCTGCTTAACGAAATCTGCAGCTTCAGAGATCTTCTCCATTTTTCCGTCCTTGATGTTGCACTTGCAGATATGTCCTTGATGTTCAGTGTAGTACATGCAGTTTGCCTCAGTGTCTGGGAACTTATGAGTATCGACAGCCAAGCACCTGTGGTCACCGATGAAGATGGCAAATGTGCCTGTGGTCTTCATACGGCAGATCATACCTGTCTCGGTGTCAAATTGGAAAGCACTGAGAGAAAATTCTCCATGCGGGCGACACGTGCCTTCAATTCCGGCTAAGTGTCCAGGCCGGCGGAGCGGGCACTAGCACCCACTGCTACCCTTGCAGAGCAGTGGCTGGGGGGGAGGGGCAAGGGGATGGTGTGGGTGCGGCGCGGACTGCCTAGCCCTCGCGGAGCTGCGCGCGGGCCGGGAGGGGCCAGCTCCGGCATCCGCGATGCGCTGGCACAAGAGCGGCGACGGGGCCGATCCGAAGCTACCCCCCCCCCCCAGTCCACTTTGGACCGCTCCAGCGCAATGCGGAGGGCCAGCTCCTCGTAGACGTCGAGGTCAGAGTCGGAATGGCTGCCAGAGCTCAACATGTTCATCAGAGTCATCAGATTCAATCCAAATCAGAGAGGGGACAGAGCAAGAGAGGAGAGTGAACTGAGCTAGGGTTCCGGATTGGGGTTTTTTATGGGGACGGAGTGGGGGCAGTGGTGGACCAGGCTGACGTGTCGGACGCATCCGGGCGCGCCCAGGCCGCCCCCGATGCACCCTACATTTGGGTTGTATATGAGGTTCTCCGAACAGCCCGAGCATTCGAGTCCGGTTTGAGGCGCCCGATGGGTCATTTTTTTTTGACCGATCAGCGACCGGTCCGCTTTTCTTTACTGACTGATCCGCCCACCTGGGCGTTTGAAACCGATTTGAGGCGCCCGGTTGTAGATGCTCTTAGGAAGTTCCAATAATGTACTCCCCCGTAACAAAATATAAGAGGTTTTTAACAATTGTACATGAATCCAAAAACGTCCTAGAGGTAGTATTATTCTAGGTAATAAAGGTTACTAAGATCAGCGATTATCTTGGACCACTAAAAAAACGGAGGCAGAAGCACTCATTCAGGGTTTCAAATGTATCAAAGGTACAAAACTAAACGACTAGTTTAATGTTATACCACTAATCATGAAGTAACTGAACAAACTGATATCTTTTTAAGAAAAACAATTGATATGCTAATTGAATGAATTGATGATCTCAATGGCACAATATAGTATCCATGTTTCCATCGGTTAGCTTCAACTTACCAGGATTTCAACCTACACAGAACGTTAAATTAGGATTGGCCCATGCGGATCCAACCCTCTAAGCTCACTGCCACACTACACAAAAAGCCAATGCGTTGCTGAATGTAAACTCCAGCTTTACAAAAACTCAACAAGGGCAGCCTTTTCTCAGAGAACAAACCGATACTGCACTGCAGTCCGAGGTTAAGAAAAAACAAAAAGGTAGAGTGACAACTAGTAGTTGTGCATGTACCTGCTGCACTTTCAACTGCGGTTCTTTGCTTAGTGTTGCAGCATTACATGGACATTTTGAGCTATTGGTATCTAGTCTAGCTCTCTGGTATAGTGATCAGTTGCACAAATGCCCAGTTGAAACAGAGAACAAAACGAGACTATGTTACTTTCAAATTTCAACTACTAGTTCAGTAGTTCATCCATTACAGGCAGCACTACTTTTAAGTTTTCACTACAGCCTATGTACTTCTTCGGCGGCATGGCGGGTGGCTTGGAAGGGAGGAGGCGGATTTTGGCAGGAGGAATGAAGAATGAGAGGGATGCCGAGGGGGAAGCGGGAGGAAACGCGGGAAAAAGGCCTCCTCTCACCGACAGAGCGGCCCCACGCCACTTTTCGCTTCTGCCGGCGCCCCCAGGCGACACCCGGGCGCTTGGGTTCAGGGCGGGATCGCCGGCTCTGGAGTTGGCCCAAACCGACTGGGCCGATTTTCGGCCACCAGCGCTAAAAATTCGCCTGGGGGGCCTGTTGGGGGCGCGGCTCGAGATGCTCTAAGGTCAGAAGTTGGCAAAATTGGGCCAACATTTACTACTGCCAGAAATTAAGCACCAGAATGCATTGCTAAGTAGTAATACAAGAGTAGACACACACCTAAATAAGATAGCATCAAGCACAATAGATATAGCACTAGGTTGATACCAAGCACTACTAATTAAGACAACAAACTATAGTTCCACTACAGGTGATATCTAACCTAGGATCAACCTGTTGTTTTACAATTAATAAGGCAAGGCATAACCATAGTAGCGAAATAAAAGACTACTAGAAGGAAAACATGAACAATACTTAGCAAATGCATAGCCTTGTTGTAGGTCGGTCATCGAGAACAATATCCCCAGAGTTGAATGAAGATATGCCGGCGCCTTATGGAATCTGTTGCAAGGCCAGCTGAGAATCCGGGATGTTGACTGTGTAGCTGGCGAGAAAGTGGATGATGGTGCAAGGACGGTCGGCGACCAGGACAAACTGTTTGTCCTGCTTAACGAAATCTGCAGCTTCAGAGATCTTCTCCATTTTTCCGTCCTTGATGTTGCACTTGCAGATATGTCCTTGATGATCAGTGTAGTACACACAGTTTGCCTCAGTGCCTGGGAACTTATCAGTATCGACAGCCAAGCACCTGTGGTCACCGATGAAGATGGCAAATCTGCCTGTGGTCTTCATACGGCAGATCATACCTGTCTCGGTGTCAAATTGGAAAGCACTGAGAGAAAATTCTCCATGTGGATCGCCTGGATCCAAGATCTTCAATACGACACATATATGCCCATCCAAACCCACTAGGAAACCCTCGAGGCTGTACGGATCTCCAAGATGATTGCTGGAGAAGAAATTGGAAAGAAGGGCGTGATAAGGCATGCGTGCGTAGACACCACCTACAGCTGCCTTCTGGAAGAAATCGTAAGTTGCTCGCTCCTCATACTCGTGCCTGATGAAACTTTCACTGTGAGGATCGGCCGCGTAAGCCTCGCCAGATGAGTCGCAGAACACGGCGAGCCGGAGCGAAGTGCCGTGCGGGAAAGTGACATCAGCAATCCCCACATCGGGGGGCACGGGCGCCGCGAAAGAGATCACGACGCCGGTAAGAGGGTTGAGGACGCGAGCGGCGTGAGGAGGGCTTTTCTCCGCCAGGACCAAGTAGCCTCTGTGAGTGATGGCCACGGCGTGGTAATCCCCGAGCTGCGGGAGATTCTTACGGAGAAAACGGCCGGTGTCGATGTTTAGCAGGAGCATCTCTTTTCCTTGGCTCTGGAAGACCTCGTCGAGGAGGATCCAGCGGCGCGGGCGGAAGCGGGGGTCGGTGGCGTCGCTCCTGGGGTCGTCGGTGGCGGCGCGCCAGCCGGAGCAGACGGCGCGGTAGTCCATGTAGCAGTCGATGTCGTTGGTGGCCAGGAGGGAGTCGGCGACGCGGCGGACGAGGTCGGGCGGGAGCGTGGACCAGCCTGCGGTCGCCATGGCCGGAACCGCCGGCGAGCATTCTGCAAAACTCGGATCAGTCTTCTTCCTTTTGGCAGGCGGAAGCTCGCCGGACGCAGCCGTCACCGCCGCACGCTCTGGTTCTTGCGACATAGGCGCGCCTGGAAACCCCCAAATCCCCAGTGCCTGATAAATAAAAAACACAAAAGATGCAGCGTGAAGGAAACTGAAAATGAAGCAACAGTCGCATAAAAAGAAATGGAGTGACTAGAGCAAGGATTCCGTCGGTGGTTACCAGATCTATCTATCTATGGAGGAACACAGCAAGAGCCAAGAACGACAGCCGAGGCCCGAGGGAGGAGATGAGGTAAAACGGAGGAGGGGAAGGGGATAGGATCAAAGGAGGAAGACTGGAAGAGGGGGTAAAGCCGAGACCACTTCTTGAAAAACTCGCACACGCCACCACGAGCAGCGCAGCACGCCCCCGTCCCGTCACGTCACTCCCGATTTAATGCCAACCAAGACGCAACCCTTCGGTTTGAAAAAGGCAAGTCAGACCTGGCCAAACGGGCCGGCCCGGCACGGCCTGTGCTAATCGTGCGCCATGGCACGTTTAATAGCCGGGCCGTGCCGTGCCGGCCCATGGGCGCTGCTCCTTGGCCCAGGCACGGCCTGATTAGTAAACGGGCCGGGCCGATGGCCTGTTTAGCACGCTGGGCTGCACATTTTTAGCTTGTTGGGCTGGTTTTTAGGCCTATTGGGCTATATTTTAGGTATATATATATATAATCTGAAAATATATAAAAAAATTAAACGGGTCGTGCCGTGCCGGCCCGCGTGCCCCGGCTTCAGGCCCAGGCATGGCCCAAGGCGTGTCGCGTGCCTGGCACGGCCCATTTAGCCCGTGTCGTGCCTGGCCCATGGCGGGCCGTGCCGGCGTGCTCGCGGGCTGGCCTGTTTGGCCCGGCCCGTTTGGCCAGCTATAAGGCAAGTGTCGAACGCGCAAGAACATTTTCATCCAAGAATTACCGATAGTTATAGCAACTCCAGCGCGACGTCCCAAACGGACACGCGTTTTGTTCGCTTTTCATTCATTTAGGTCGGCCCAACAGACGGGCACGCCCGCTTTTTTAAATAGGTCAGCTTGAGCGTCCAACAAGAAGTGGATAAAATTTACGCCTGAAGAAGGAAAACAAAATAATGCACATGTAACAAAAATGAAAACTTAATTTACAATAAGTGGCCCGTCAACCGCCGGCCAAAGTCCACTTACACTTAATTAAACATTAAAAAAAACAAAAACAAAAGGTTGGGGCCCGCACGCAGCCCTAGACGCGGCCTTGCCCTTGCCCTCGTCATCGCCGCAGGTGAGATCGATGATGGCGGGCCGGCCCAACCGAAGGCGGCTTGATACGCTGCCAGAGCTGCATGTTAGGTATGTTGGGAAACGTTGCGTGGAAAATAATAAAATTTCTACGCGCACGCAAGATCTATCTATGGAGATGCATAGCAACGAGGGGGAGAGTGTGTGTAAGTACCCTCGTAGGCAGTAAGCGAAAGCGTTTAGTAACACGGTTGATGTAGTCGAACTTCTACGCGATCCGACCGATCGAGTACCGGACGTATGGCTCATCCGCGTTCAGCACACATTCAGCTCGGTGACGTCCTCGCCTTCTTAATCCAGCAAGACGAGCGAAGTAGTAGATGAGTTTCGGTAGCACGACGGCGTGGTGACGGTGATGGTGATGCTATCTCCGCAGGGCTTCGCCTAAGCACTACGAGAATATGACCGAGGGTGTAAACAGTGGAGGGGGACGCCGCACAGGCAATGTTGTGTCCTTGTGGGCTGGTGTGCTCCCTTCTCTTGGCCCATAAACCTCCCGGGGCTTACCGGAATCCCTTCCGGTGACCCGATGACTACCCGGTACGCCCCAAAACTCT
Organism: Triticum dicoccoides; assembly: GCF_002162155.2. NCBI lineage: Eukaryota > Viridiplantae > Streptophyta > Magnoliopsida > Poales > Poaceae > Triticum > Triticum dicoccoides. The sequence goes on from NC_041385.1 coordinate 777,796,866, forward strand.
TCCGGTGTCCAAATAGTATCATCCTATATATAAATCTTTACCTCCGGACCAGTTCGGAGCTCCTCGTCATGTCCATGATCTCATTCAAAACTCTGAACAACATTCGGTCACCAAATCATATAACTCATATAATACTATATCATCAACGAACGTTAAGCGTGCGGACCCTACGGGTTCGAGAACTATGTAAACATAACCGAGACACCTCTCCGGTCAATAACCAATAGCGGAACCTGGATGCCCATATTGGTTCCTACATGTTCTACGAAGATATTTATCGGTCGAACCGTTATGACAACATACGTAATTCCCTTTGTCGTCGGTATGTTACTTGCCCGAGATTCGATCGTCGGTATCTTTATACCAAGTTCAATATCATTACCGGCAAGTCTCTTTACTCGTTTCATAATACATCATCTTGCAACTAACTCATTAGTCACTTTGTTTGCAAGGCATCTTATGATGTGTATTACCAAGAGGGCCTAGAGATACCTCCCCAATACTCTGACTGACAAATCCTAATCTCGATCTATGAAAACTCAACAAACACCTTCGGAGATACCTGTAGAGCATCTTTATGATCCCAGTAACTTATGACGTTTGATAGCACACAATGTATTCCTCCGGTATCCAGGAGTTGCATAATCTCATAGTCGAAGGAATATGTATTTGTCAACAAAAAGCAATAGCAAAAAACTTAATGATCATAATCCTGAGCTAACAGATGGGTCTTGTCCATCACATCATTCTTCAAATGATGTGATCCCGTTATCAAATGACAACACATGTCTAGGGTTAGGAAACCTTAACCATCTTTGATCAACGAGCTAGTCTAGTAGAGGCTTAGGGACACAGTATTTGTTTATGTATTCACACATGTATTTAAGTTTCCGATTAATACAATTCTAGCATGAATTATAAACCATTATCATGAATAAGAGAATATAAAATAACAATTTTATTATTGCCTCTAGGGGATATTTCCTTCAGTCTCCCAGTTGCACTAGAGTCAATAATCTAGTTCACATCACCATGTGATTAACACCCATAGTTCAAATCGCGATGTGACCAACACCCAAAAAGTTTACTAGAGTCAATAATCTAGTTCACATCTTCATGTGATTAACACCCAAAGAGTACTAAGATGTGATCATGTTTTAATTGTGAGAGAAGTTTAGTCAACGGGTCTGTCACATTTAGATCCGTATGTACTTTGCAAATTTGTATGTCTACAAAGCTCTGTATGGAGCTACTCTAGCTAATTGCTCCCACTTTTAATATGTATCCAGATTGAGACTCAGAGTCATCCAAATTGGCATCAAAGCTTGCATCGACGTAACTCTTCATGATGAACTCTTTATTACCTCCATAACAGAAAAATATCTCCTTAGCCCTCTTAGGTAAATAAGGATAATTTTGATTGGTGTCCGGTGATCCACTCCTGGATGACTATAGTACCCCCTTGCTAAACTCATGGCAAGGTACACAACATAGCATACTTTATAGAACTTATGGCTGAGGCATAGGGAATGACTTTCATTCTCCCTCTATCTTCTGTCGTGGTCGAGCTTTGAGTCTTACTCAACTTCACACCTTACAATACAGGCAAGAACTCCTTCTTTGACTAATCCATTTTGAACTCCTTCAAAATCTTGTCAAGGTATCACTACTGCGGGATGCTGCTAACACGACACTATGATAAGAAACCCTTTGACGAAACTGTGTGTGATGCATTAATCGCAAACGGTGATGTAATATAAAAAACCATCAAAAAGATGCAAAACGTTTGCGATGAAGGACCCATCAAACATGGTTCAGATTTTAGTTACGTGTGCGATGCAGAGCATACAGTTCAGTTCAATTAACTTTTGCGATGAGGAAGAAGAACAGAAACGGGCAACCAGATGAAGGTGTATGCGATAAACGGCATACCGTTCACTCGGATTAACTGTTTGTGATGAGGCGGAACAACAGAAACGGGTAGCCAGATGAAGGTGTGTGCAATTGAGGGCATACACTTCAGAAGGATTAAATGTTTGCGATTAGGCAACACAACAGAAACGGACAGCCAGATAAAAATGTCTGCGATTGATGGCATACACTTCAGACGAATGAATTGTTTGTGATTAGCCACAACAAACAGAAACAGTTAGACAGACCAACGTGTGTGCGCTAGACGGGCACACATTATTCTAATTTAAAAAGTGAGCACGATGGTAATAACGAGCGCGCACGGTTGTTGGAACAATAAGTGTGCTGACATTGCCTATTGCGGTGCACCCTATGGTGCAAACGCCACGTACGCGGCCGAGAAAGTATGCCCACGTTACACCGTTCGGCAATAGTGCCACACTTAGGAATTATAGAACCGTCAATAAATTTTGAGCGTACATCCCGTCACATTCCAAATTACTACCACGCTATATTTAATTGCAAACATGTTCACACCGATCAAAACTTAAACGGTTCTCCACTTAGGAGCGTATTAGAACTCGGCTATAAATACTATTATTGTAAGATGACTGCACATTCCTCCTCAACTCCTCATCCACAACAACAAACAAGTTATTCATCATCGTTCCCTTGCGTCTGCCATGGCTAGCATGAGTTCTGGGTTGATAGATTACCACCAGGGAGAGGCGAGCATGGAAGCAGAAGCACGGGAGATGTTCCGCCTCACCGCGAAAGCAGCCGACATGTCTCGCCGCGTGGCCGTAGCAGCACAGAGGTCTCGCAGCGCCTCCAAAGAAGCACGGATGTCCCGCCGCGCTGTCGATGCAGTAGACTGGTTCGGTCGCGCCGCAGAAGCAGCAGAGATGTCCCGCCGCGCCACGAATGCAGCAGAGATGTCCTCCCGTGTCGCGGCGGCCCGGGAAAATGTCTCGCGGGCAGGCGAGGACTCTTACAGACGCATGCATGCAATCGTCCATAGTCAGATGGATCAGATCTCCGGCTAGGCAATGTTGCAGGACGACATGAAATCCTCGTTTGAACAGGCTACCGGCATCATCCGACAACTAAGGGAGAGAAATGCGAAGCTCCGGGCCTAGCGCGACCTGCTAAGGGCAAAGATCGTTGGAAGTGCGGAGCAGCAGGTGGAGACCACTACCTTGTTGAAGAGGACCGGCGTCATCATCGAGAAACTTATGAACGAGAATGCCATGCTCCGCATCAAGCGCAAAAGGCTGGTGGAGGAATCTGTGGATAATCTCAAGCAGTATCTTGAGGACACGAAAGAGCTCATCGCCGCTCGCCATGGAGACTAGTTCCTGCAGCCTGCATCAACGTATCAAGAAAGTAGAGATCAGCGAGCCAGATCGTTGTCTTCCTTCTTCTTTTGCCCTTGTGTATTTCGAGCATTGCCGCATGTGGCTTTTTAATTATCTTCCTAAATATGTAATACAATTATTATCCACTATCATCATCCTTATATTCATCAATCTTTCTATAAGTCGTAGTCGATGCTATATAGGTCCGTAGGATCTTACATCAAGATCCGTGCAAAATTTTCTTTTCAGTTTTTCTCTCTCTTAAATCTCAGTCGGGTGAGACATAGCCACACCATGAAACAAGGGCTCGGGCGCCATTAATGGAGACGTTGGGAGGGTGGTGGGCGGCGGATAGAGGTCAAAGGGCCCTCCCAATGAGCACGTGCAGGGGTCTGATCGCACGCCTCCCGTACTCAAATAGCTACCCCACAAGGCACCTCCTAGACAATAAAAAAAGGGACGCGTGGCGGCACATAAATGATAAGTAGAATTCCCATGGTTTCAATAATACTCGTGTTTCCGATTTGTAACGTGACAACACTTGTTCCAAAATGACTTTGTTGATTGTTAATGTGTCCGCTTTCGCAAATCAGATTTTTTTACCACAACGTGTTGGTGCCATGTCATGACACCATATGCCAAGTTTCATGATTTTCAGGCAAGTTTTGGATTTACGGGAATTTTAAAACCAAGTTTCTCGATGTTTCTGGCCAAGCCAAGACGCCCAGATGTTTGAATTCCATTCCCACTTCTTGCATAGGACCTAGAAGTTCGCCCAAGTACACATAAATGATTTTCCAACTAACCTTTGCGCACTGGAGCATGCGCTTGTACTTCAAATTTGAATTATGTGCATTAAATGCCTGGAAACTCAATTAATGTATAAAAAGGAAAAATGAACCGGGAATAATTTCAAAATTTAGCATGAAACTCCTTTTTCGTCTAAGATGCCTGTGTAAAAAATCAAGACAGCGGAAGGCAATGTATGTCATTTCGCACACGGAGGTGACACGTTCCCTCTCGGAACCACGTGTCTTCTTGAGAGAATCTTCGGTTTGCAAGAAGCTTATACCAAAGGTAGTCCCAATATGGCCAAAAAATTTACCACAACAAGTTGGTGCCATGTCATGACACCATGCCAAATTTCATGATTTTCAGGCGTGTTTTGGATTTACAGGAATTAAAAAACTAAGTTTCTTAATATTTCCGGCAGAGCCACGATGCCCAGATGCAGGGTTTGGAAAAAGTTCACCGCGGAAGCTCCGGGACTGCCGGGGGAACTGTGATTTAAACACCCAAAAGTAAGTACTACTAGCTAGTTCCGCGCATCTCCATTGATTCTAGCTAGTTTCATCAATACCATTTAGCATGCTTTCTTATCAGTTTGACTGATCTCTATTTCTTGTAAAGTGGTTGTGGCAGGAACCCGGGAATAATTACCGTGGATACTATATTTGCGAGTTCATCCTCCACACGACCTGTGAGCAGGGCTACTCTAAACAAGAATATGAAGTGTGTAAGAAATAATATTCACAATTTTATTTTATTACCATCATTTGTGTTGAGTTTTATTCATATATATATGTATTGACGCCCTTCTTTAAATTAGATGTTTTAGATGCGGGATGAACTCCTACCACAAGATCCCATACGAGCAATTCAAGAGGAATTGGCGGGATTCTTTCTTGACCACGTCATTGATAAAGACAGAGATACCATGTGGAACTTGAGTTCAGATGTTAGGGGATTGTAAGAGATCTTATATTGTATATATGTAGCCAGTAGCGTCAGATAGATATACGAAAACTTGTTGTTCGACCAATCTTTTTGTGAAGGAGAGGTCGATCACTTCTCTCTATATATGTTCATGACGATCTTTTGTAGTTAATGGTTTCCTTCATTTTCTTACTAGCTAGCTAGTGTATCGAGTCCTCTCTATATGTATAGTACGTAGCGTCGACCAAGCACAGAGATAAGAGAGGACACTTGTCTCTATTAACTAGCTAACACAATATATGAAACCCCTAAATTAA
>NC_041385.1:777802543-777827611 GCF_002162155.2 Triticum dicoccoides
CCCCCACCCTTCAAAAAAAAAACCCAACCCCTGAACTACTGACGCGTGGATGCCTTTTGATCCCGGTTGGTGCTACCAACTGGGACAAAAGGCCCTCCTGCCTGGGAAAACCGCAGCGGCCACGTGGAGTCCCATCTGTTCCGGTTCCTAGGCAAACCGGGACTAAAGATATTGAGCTTTAGTACCGACCCTTTAGTCCTGATTCGGGCACGGGACAAATGGGCCTTATGAACCAGGACAAATGGTTGAAACCTAGACCAGCAGCAATGTCAAGAATGTGTAAAAAGAACGTCAAGAATGCAAGCAGTTCGGGAACATTAGTTGAAACCTAGACCAGCAGGTGGTGAGCCATTGGACAACTGGTCCAAACACAACTGGGATAGGCACGACAGGTCATTGAAGACCTATATGTTCTTCATGTCAAGGACTGGTATGCATCAAGTCATTGAAAGAAGGAGATTGTACGGCTCAAACTGAGTGGAGAGCGGCACTGAGACATGTGGTTGTCTATCAAGGCGACCGATCACTAGAGTCATATCAGCCGGTTGGGCTAGAGGGTTTACCAATTTTTTCCTCAAATGATCAACACGCCCACACGCACTCGATGTCGTTCGATTCATTTACACGAATTTTGAAGTAGTTGTCATCTGGGTGGAGAGCCACGTAAGCATCAAGTGTCTGGCAGTATAGTTTTGGAAGAACCAAAGTATTATAAAACCATAGTATTTTGATGTGTGGGCAACAAATACTCTGGTTTCTAAAAAATGTAGTTTTTCACAATTTTGTCAAGTCCACTGCAGTGTTTGGCTGGTATTGTTTTGCTGCAGTTTTTACGGATAACTACTACATGGCCAAATCAATCAGCATGTGCTAACTCAGCTACACCTAAAGAGCAACACGACTGGATTAATCAGCGTGTGCTAACAGATGCCGGCTGCATGCATCCCTGCCATGCACGAGGCCAGTCTCATGTGTATGAGTGTGATCTCCAATGACCAACAATCTACTTCACAGGCTAGCTTGGTTCGAGACGTGCAGCATTGGCAGAATCCCAGGACCCAGAAAGTAACCGGCAACCAGCGAATCATTTAAAATATACGCAGATAGAGGAGTCGGAGGCCGTGATCAGATTTTCTGATCTGCAGGTCAACAAGCTAAGCGCTCTCCCCAAAGACTTATCTCGGCTCGGCTTAGAAAAAAGTGGTCAAGACCTCTTTTTAAAATACCGCAGAAAAACTACAGTATTAGAGATACCACAGTATCTTAAACCATTGTAATTTTCTAGGCCAAACATCTCAAAGTATTTAGTATCAATATTTTTTTAGAAACCACAGTATTCCTAAAAAACTCCAAAAATACTTCGCTGCCAAATGCACCAGTGTCACATGTGTGGGCGCTCCTCACCCGAACGGCAGACATGACGCTCGTTTGAGCGTGTGGGCGGAACTGCTCTTCGTACACACGAACGCTCATACGATGATAGACAGTAACTACTGGTGTGCATTTGTGCCAACTAATTAATCACACATGACAACTATGTTTGACCATACATGCCAACTATGATTTGACAACATATGGCAATTAGTTAATCACACACGGCAATTATGGTTTGATCACACGTGGCAACTACTGTTAATTAGACATGACAACTATAGTTAATCTGAACGAAACCCAAAACAAAACAAAACAGAGAAGTTGCCATGGTTTTGTTGGGGAATGTAGCATGTAATTTCAAAAAAATTCGTACGATCACGCAAGATCTATCTAGGGGGAGAGTGTGTCCACGTACCCTCATAGACCGAAAGCGGAAGTGTTATCATAACACGGGTTATGTAGTCGAACGTCTTCACGATCCAACCGATCTAGCATCGAACGTACGACACCTCCGAGTTCAGCACATGTTCAGCTTGATGACGTCCCTCAAACTCTTGATCCAACAGAGGGTCGAGGGAGAGTTTCGTTGAGGACCCACAAGTATAGGGGATCTATTGTGGTCCTTTCGATAAGTAAGAGTGTCGAACCCAACGAGGAGCAGAAGGAAATGACAAGTGGTTTTCAACAAGGTATTCTCTGTAAGCACTGAAATTATCGGTAACAGATAGTTTTGTGATGAGGTAATTCGTAACGGGTAACAAGTAACAAAAGTAAACAAGGTGCAGCAAGGTGGTCCAATCCTTTTTGTAGCAAAGGACAAGCCTGGACAAACTCTTATATAAAGCAAAGCACTCTCGAGGACACATGGGAATTATCGTCAAGCTAGTTTTCATCATGCTCATATAATTCGTGTTCATTACTTTGATTATTTGATATGTGGGTGGACCAGTGCTTGGGTACTGCGCTTCCTTGGACAAGCATCCCACTTATGATTAACCCCTCTCACAAGCATCCACAACTACTAAAGAAGAATTAAGGTAAACCTAACCATAACATGAAACATATGGATCCAAATCAGCCCCTTACGAAGTAACGCATAAACTAGGGTTTAAGCTTCTGTCGCTCTAGCAACCCATCATCTACTTATTACTTCCCAATGCCTTGCCCTAGGCCCCAAAAATGGTGAAGTGTTATGTAGTTGACGTTCATATAACACCACTAGAGGAGAGACAACATACATCTCATCAAAATATCAAACGAATACCAAATTTACATGACTACTTATAACAAGACTTCTCCCATGTCCTCAGGAACAAACGTAACTACTCACAAATCATATTCATGTTCATAATCAGAGGGGTATTAATATGCATAAAGGATCTGAACATATGATCTTCCATCGAATAAACCAACTAGCATCAACTACAAGGAGTAATCAACACTACTAGCAACTCACAGGTACCAATCTGAGGTTTTGAGACAAAGATCGGATACAAGTGATGAACTAGGGTTTGAGAGAAGATGGTGCTGGTGAAGATGTTGATGGAGATTGACCCCCTCTCAATGACAGGATTGATGGTGATGACGATGGTGATGATTTCCCCCTCCCAGAGGGATGTTTCCCTAGCAGAACAGCTCCGCCAGACTCCTAGATCGGTTCCGCCAAGGTTCCGCCTCGAGACGGCGGCGCTTCACCCTGAAAGCTTCCTTATGATTTTTCCAGGGAAAAAGACACCTTATACGAGAAGATGGGCACCGGTGGGCTTCCAGGTGGCCCACGAGGCAGGGGGCACGCCCAGGGGGTAGGGCGCACCCTCCACCCTCGTGGACAGTGGGTGGCCCCCCTCTGGTGCTTTCTTTGCCCAATATTTTTAATATATTCCAGAACTGACTTTCGTGGTGTTTCAGGACTTTTGGAGTTGTGCAGAATAGGTCTATAATATTTGCTACTTTTCTAGCCCAGAATTCCAGCTGCTGGCATTCTCCCTCTTCATGTACACCTTGTAAAATAAGAGAGAAAAGGCATAAGTATTGTGACACAATGTGTAATAACAGCCCATAATGCAATAAATATTAATATAAAAGCATGATGCAAACTGGATGTATCATCCATCAGCACGACGACGTGATGACGGTGTTGATGATGTGATTCGTGCAGGGCTTCGCCTAAGCACTATGATGATAGTATCGGATGAGTAAACGGCGGAGGGGGCCACCGCACACGGCTAAGAGAACAACTGTTGTGCTTTGGGGTGCCCCCTGCCCCCGTATATAAAGGAGGGGGGAGGAGGCGGCTGGCCAAGAGGGGGCGCGCCAAGGGGGGACTCCTACTAGGACTCCTTGTCCTAGTAGGATTCCCCCTTCCTTTCCGAAGAAGGGGAGTAGGGGAAAGAGGTGGAGGAGAAGAAGAAAGGGGTGCCACACCCCCACACCTATTCCAATTCGGTTTGGGCTTGGGAGGGCGCACGCCTCCACCTGGCCGCTGGCCTCCTCTCCCCACTAGGGCCCATGAAGGCCCGGTAGTCCCCTGGGGGGTTCCGGTAACCTCTTGGTACTCCGAAACTTATCCGATACTTCCTGAAACCATTCCGGTGTCCGAATGTAACCTTCAAATATATCAATCTTTACCTCTCGACCATTTCGAGACTCCTCCTCATGTCCGTGATCTCATCTGGGACGCCGAACAAACTTTGGTCACCAAGACACATAACTCATAATACAAATCGTCATCAAACGTTAAGCGTGCGGACCCTACGGGTTCGGGAACTATGTAGACATGATCGAGACACATCTCTGGTCAATAACCAATAGCGGAACCTGGATGCTCATATTGGATCCTACATATTTTTGAAGGTCTTTATTGGTCAAACCACATAACAACATACGTTGTTCCCTTTGTCATTGGTATGTTACTTGCCCGAGATTCGATCGTCGGTATCATCATACCTAGTTCAATCTCGTTATGGGCAAGTCTCTTTACTCGTTCCATAATGCATCATTCCCAAACCGACTCATTAGTCACATTGCTTGCAAGGCTTATAGTGATGAGCATTACCGAGAGGGCCCAGAGATACCTCTCCGATACACGGAGTGACAAATCCTAATCTCGATCTATGCCAACCCAACAAACACCTTCGGAGATACCTGTAGAACATCTTTATAATCACCTAGTTACGTTGTGATGTTTGATAGCACACAAGGTGTTCCTCTGGTATTCGGGAGTTGCATAAGCTCATAGTTAGAGGAACATGTATAAGTCATTAAGAAAGCAATAGCAATAAACCTTAACGATCATAATGCTAACCTAACGGATGGGTCTTGTCCATCACATAATTCACTAATGATGTGACCCCGTTCATGAAATGACAAAACATGTCTATGGTCAGGAAACATAACCATCTTTGATTAACAAGCTAGTCAAGTGAGGCATACTAGGGACACTTTGTTTTGTCTATGTATTCATACATGCACTACTAGGGAAAACCCTAGCAGTAGCGCGGGTATTTTGCCGATCAGTAGCGCGGGATGCCGCACTACTCATAAGGTGCTACAGCTAACATATAGCAGTAGCGCGTGTCATCCCACGTGTTGGGGAACGCAGTAATTTAAAAAAAATTCCTATGCACACGCAAGATCATGGTGATGCATAGCAATGAGAGGGGAGAGTGTAGTCCATGTACCCTCGTAGACCGAAAGCGGAAGCATTAGAACAACGCGGTTGATGTAGTCGTACGTCTTCATGGCCCGACCGATCAAACACCGAAACTACGGCACCTCCGAGTTCTAGCACACGTTCAGCTCGATGACGTCCCTCAAACTCTGATCCAGCCGAGTGTCGAGGGAGAGTTCCGTCAGCACGAAGGCATGGTGACGATCTTGATGTTCTACCGTCGCAGGGCTTCGACTAAGCACTGCGACAATATTATCGAGGAGGACTATGGTGGAGGGGGGCACCGCACACGGCTAAGAGATCAAGAGATCAATTGTTGTTGTGTCTAGAGGTGCCCCCCTGCCCCCGTATATAAAGGAGCAAGGGGGGAGGGGGCGGCCGGCCTAGGAGGGGGCGCGCCAAGGGGAGTCCTACTCCCACCGGGAGTAGTACTCCCTCCTTCCTTGTTGGAGTAGGAGAAGGGGAAAGAGGGGGAGAGGAAGAAGGAAAAGGGGGCTGCACCCCTTGTCCAATTCGGACTAGAGGGGGGGTTCAGGCGTCCTCCTTTTGGCCTCTCCCCTCTATTTCTGTATGGCCCAATAAGGCCCATATACTCCCCGGCGAATTCCCGTAACTCTCCGGTACTCCGAAAAATACCTGAATCACTCGGAACCTTTCCGAAGCCCGAATATAGTCGTCCAATATATCGATCTTTACATCTCGACCATTTCGAGACTCCTCGTCATGTCCCCGATCTCATACGGGACTCCGAACTCCTTCGGTACATCAAAACTCATAAACTCATAATATAAGTGTCATCGAAACCTTAAGCGTGCGGACCCTACGGGTTCGAGAACAATGTAGACATGACCGAGACATGTCTCTGGTCAATAACCAATAGAGGAACCTGGATGCTCATATTGGCTCCCACATATTCTACGAAGATCTTTATCGGTCAAACCGCATAACAACATACGTTGTTCGCTTTGTCATCGGTATGTTACTTGCCCGAGATTTGATCGTCGGTATCTCAATACCTAGTTCAATCTCGTTACCGACAAGTCTCTTTACTCGTTCTGTAATACATCATGCCGCAACTAACTCATTAGTTGCAATGCTTGCAAGGCTTAAGTGATGTGTATTACCGAGAGGGCCCAGAGATACCTCTCCGACAATCGGAGTGACAAATCCTAATCTCGAAATACGCCAACCCAACATGTACCTTCGGAGACACCTGTAGAGCACCTTTATAATCACCCAGTTACGTTGTGACGTTTGGTAGCACACAAAGTGTTCCTCCGGTAAATGGGAGTTGCATAATCTCGTAGTCATAGGAACATGTATAAGTCATGAAGAAAACAACAGCAACATACGAAACGATCGTGTGCTAAGCTAACGGAATGGGTCAAGTCAACTACATCATGCTCCTAATGATGTGATCCCATTAATCAAATGACAACTCATGTCTATGGCTAGGAAACGTAACCATCTTTGATTCAACGAGCTAGTCAAGTAGAGGCATACTAGTGACACTATGTTTGTCTATGTATTCACACATGTACCATGTTTCCGGTTAATACAATTCTAGCATGAATAATAAACATTTATCATGAAATAAGGAAATAAATAATAACTTTATTATTGCCTCTAGGGCATATTTCCTTCAGTCTCCCACTTGCACTAGAGTCAATAATCTAGTTCACATCATCATGTGATTCAACACCAATATTCACATATGTATGTGATTAACACCCATAGTTGTCATTGTCATGTGACCAACACCCAAAGGGTTTTACTAGAGTCAATAATCTAGTTCACATTGCTATGTGATTAACACCCAAAGAGTACTAAGGTATGATCATGTTTTGCTCATGAGAGAAGTTTAGTCAATGGGTCTGTCACATTCAGAGCCGTATGTATTTTGCAAATATTCTTTGTCTATAATGCTCTGCACGGAGCTACTCTAGCTAATTGCTTCCACTTTCAATATGTATCCAGATTGAGACTTAGAGTCATCTGGATCGGTGTAAAAGCTTGCACCGATGTAACTCTTTACGAGGGCTCTTTTTATCACCTCCATAATCGAGAAACATCTCCTTAGTCTTCACTAAGGATATTGTTGACCGCTGTCTAGTGATCTACTCTTAGATCAAAATTGTATTCCTTTGCCAAACACAGAGCAAGGTATACAATAGGTCTGGTACACAGCATAACATACTTTATAGAACCTAAGACTGAGGCATAGGGAATGACTTTTCATTCTCTTTCTATTTTCTGCCATGGTCGGGTTTTGAGTCTTACTCAACTTCACACCTTTGCATCACAGGCAAGAACTCTTTCTTTGACTGTTCCATTTTGAACTACTTCAAAATCTTGTCAAGGTATGTACTCATTGAAAAATCTTATCAATCGTCTTGATCTATCTCTATAGATCTTGATGCTCAATGTGTAAGCAGCTTCACCGAGGTCCTTCTTTGAAAAACTCCTTTCAAACACTTCTTTATGCTTTCCAGAAAATTCTACATCATTTCTGATCAACAATATGTCATTCACATATACTTATCAGAAAGGCTGTAGTGCTCCCACTCACTTTCTTGTAAATACAGACCTTTCAAAAAGTCTATATAAAACCATATGCTTTGATCAACTCATCAAAGTGTATATTCCAACTCCGAGATGCTTGCACCAGTCCATTGTTGGATCGCTAGAGCTTGCACATTTTGTTAGCACCTTTCGGATCGACAAAACCTTCTGGTTGCATCATATACAACTCTTCTTCCAGAAATCCATTCAGGAACACAATTTTTGATATCCATTTGCCAGATTTCATAAAATGTGGCAATTGCTAACATGATTCGGACAGACTTAAGCATCGTTATGAATGACAAAATCTTATCATATTCAACACCTTGAACTTGTCGAAAACCTTTCCAAGAAGTCGAGCTTTGTAGATAGTAACACTACTATCAGTGTCCGTCTTCCTCTTGAAGATCCATTTATTTAACATGGCTTGCTGATCATCGAGAAAGTCAACCAAAGCCCATACTTTGTTCTCATACATGGATCCTATCTCAGATTTTATGGCCTCAAGCCATTTCATGGAATCTTGGCTCATCATTGCTTCCTCATAGTTCATAGGTTCATCATGGTCTAGTAACATGACTTCCAGAACAGGATTACCGTACCACTCTGGTGCGGATCTTACTCTGGAAGACCTACAAGGTTCATTTGTATCTTGATCTGATGTTTCATGATCATCATCATTAGCTTCCTCACTAATTGGTGTAGGAATCACTGGAACCGATTTCTGTGATTAACTAATTTCCAATTCGGGAGAAGGTACAATTACCTTATCAAGCTCTACTTTCCTCCCACTCCCTTCTTTCGAGAGAAACTCCTTCTCTAGAAAGGATCCATCTTAGCAACGAATATTTTGCCTTCGGATCTGTGATAGAAGGTGTACCCAACAGTTTCCTTTGGGTATTCTATGAAGACGCACTTCTCCGTTTTTGGGTTCGAGCTTATCAGGTTGAAGCTTTCTCACATAAGCATCGCAGCCCCAAACTTTAAGAAACGACAACTTTGGTTTCTTGCCAAACCACAGTTCATAAGGCGTCGTCTCAACGGATTTTGATGGTGCCATATTTAAAGTGAATGCAGCTGTCTCTAATGTATAACCCCATAACGGTAGTGGTAAATCGATAAGAGACATCATAGATCGCACCATATCCAATAAAGTGCGGTTACGATGTTCAGACACACCATAATGCTATGGTGTTCCAGGTGGTGTGAACTGTGAAACTATTCCACATTGTTTTATATGAAGGCCAAACTCGTAACTCAAATATTCTCCTCCACGATCAGATCGTAGAAACTTGATTTTCTTGTTATGATGATTCTCCACTTCACTCTGAAATTCTTTGAACTTTTCAAATGTTTCAGACTTGTGTTTCATTAAGTAGATATACCCATATCTGCTCAAATTATCTTTGAAGGTCAAAAAATAACGATACCCGCCACGAACCTTAATACTCATTGGTCTGCATACATCGGTATGTATTATTTCCAATAAGTCACTAGCTCGTTCCATTGTTCCGGAGAACGGAGTTTTAGTCATCTTGCCAAAAAGGCACGGTTCGCAAGCATCAAATGATTCATAACCAAGTGATTCCAAAAATCCATCTTCATGGAGTTTCTTCATGCGCTTTACATCGATATGACCCAAACGGCAGTGCCACAAATAAGTTGCACTACCATTATCAACTTTGCATCTTTTGACATCAATATTATGAATATGTGTATCACTACGATCGAGACCCAACAAACTATTTTCATTGGGTGTATGACCATTGAAGGTTTTATTCATGTAAATAGAACAACAATTATTCTTTGACTTTAAATGAATAACCGTATTGAAATAAACATGATCAAATCATATTCATGCTCAACGCAAACGCCAAATAACATTTATTTAGGTTTAACACTAATCCCGAAAGTATAGGGAGTGTGCGATGATGATCATATCTATCTTGGAACCACTTCCAACACACATCGTCACTTCACCCTCAACTAGTCTCTGTTTATTCTGTAACTCCTGTTTCGAGTTACTAATTTTTAGTAACCGGACAAGTATCAAATACTATGGGGCTACTATAAACACTAGTAAGGTACACATCAATAACCTGTATATCAAATATACCCTTGTTCACTTTGCCATCCTTCTTATCCACCAAATATTCAGGGCATTTATGCTTCTAGTGACCATTTCCTTTGTAGTATAATCACTCAGTTTCAGGCTTTGGTCCAGCTTTGGGCTTCTTCGCGGGAGTGACAACTTGCTTGCCATTCTGCTTGAAGTTCCCTTTCTTTCCCTTTGCCCTTTTTGTGAAACTAGTGGTCTTGTCAATCATCAACACTTGATGCTCTTTTCTTGATTTCTACCTTCGTCGATTTCAGCATCACGAAGAGCTCGGGAATCGTTTTCGCCATCCCTTGCATTATAGTTCATCACGAAGTTCCAGTAACTTGGTGATGGTGACTAGAGAACTCTGCCAATCACTATCTTATCTGAAAGATTAACTCCCACTTGATTCAAGCGATTGTAGTACTCAGACAATCTAAATACTTGCTCACTAGTTGAGCAATTCTCCTCCATCTTTTAGGCGAAGTATTTGTCAGAGGTCTCATACCTCTTGACACGAGTATGAGTCTGAAATATCAATTTCATCTCATGGAACATCTCATATGTTCCGTGACGTTTCAAAAACGTTTTTGTAGTCCTGGTTCTAAGCCATAAAGCATGGTGCACAAAACTATCAAGTAGTCATCATATTGAGCTAACCAAACGTTCATAACGTCTGCATCTGCTCCTGCAATAGGCCTGTCACCTAGCGGTGCATCAAGGACATAATTCTTCTGTACAGCAATGAGGATAAACCTCAGATCACGAACCAAGTCCGCATCATTGCGACTATCATCTTTCTACATAGTTCTCTCTAGGAACACATATAAAAACACAGGGAAGCAAAAACATAGGGAAGCAATGATATAGACTAAACCTCGATGGCGAGTCGTTCGTCGGCCCGATCTTTCATGGTACTAGCAGCAACAACAAGAAATTCCGGTCGAGCAAAGATACAAGACCGTAATACCAAAAACTGGCGTCAAGTCGATGAATCAACTCCACGCGTAGCAGCGACAAAATCCGTCACGGATCAGCAAAAGCAAACACGATATTTCGTATCCCCCGAGATGGGACTTTTCTGACTTTTTATTCAACTCACGATCGAAACAAAACTCCTAAAATAAAACCTGACCCTGTATACGGCCGTAGCCGACCCTTTATATAGGCGCACACAACCGACTTTCTAGCTAGCTTAAACTGACTCGGACTCCTTCTCTTATCCCAACTAACAAATTAACAAACTTAATTATCCAGCACCGTTGATCACATAGCAACCTACGAAAAACTAGGACTCTTCTTTATATCAGACCAAAAGAAATCAACGTGACATATCCTTAAATAAACTAAATCTTGATTTTCATTGTGCCTACCATCACGTATTGGCTTGGTGTTCTAAACCGTGGCTCAACCTTGTCTTGTACTGGTATTTTAATTACCATGTCCCCTATTCGTAACATATGCCCTACACTACTTGAAGCTTGCTCCGTCGTTAGCTTAACTGCCCTGCAATCTTTTGGTCCATTGTTCTGCTGCATACCAACCTCACAATTTATAGTAACGACAGCACCAGTACACCGTTGAGCTGGAAACATAGCGATGGCACTAGTGGCCACATCATTCCCTCTCTCTTGGAATGAAGCCGTCCTCGGTTTCATGGTAAATTTTGGGACTGAACCAATAGCATCTTGCTTTATATCACTAGAAAACATCGGCCGGAGCACACACCGTCTTCCAACATCCCAGAAAGAATAAGTATTGGATCTTCCTTCATGTGTAGCACGATGATCATATTGCCATGGTCTACCTAACAATAAGTGGCATGCATCCATTGGCAATACATCACAAATCACTGTATCTGTATAGTCACCGACTGAAAAATTGACACGCACCTTGTGAGTAACTTTTAATTTGCCAGACTAATATAACCACTCGATGCAGTGCGGTTGCGGGTGTTTCCATGCTCGCAATTCTAATGCGTCCACCAAGGCCTTGCTGACCGCATTGGTGTAGCTTCCACCATCTATGATGAGCTTGCAACTTGTGTTGTTGATCATGCACTGAGTTTGAAAAATATTCCAACGCTGTCCTTTATCCTCAATACGATTGTCTTGCACTCGCTGCACCATTAGTGAAGGATATGACTCAGCAGCTTCAAAACTCGCAACCTCATTTTCAGTATCTTTAGATTTTTCACTAGAAGTGTCAGAAACTGCCTCTTCATCACTAGCGGATGCATGGCCATCTCTCGTGAGCAACACTCTTTTCTCATTAGGACATTCACGCTTAATATGTGCCCTTCCTTCACACTTGAAACACTCTATGCCACTAGTGCGTCCGGTCGATTGTGCACTAGAATCAACCATCGACAGTCCTGATTTTGAAGCATCCTTTTGCATGGAACCATGAGAGCGATTTGATGATGTCGCCCTAGAGCTAGGACCGACATGCTCATTCTTATGCTGCGAGCGTCGCCATGTGTTCAAAGTGGTAAAGGGAACTGTGTTGACTTGGCGTCGCTTAATCTGTTGTTCCGCACGCACAACTTGATGCACAAGATCTTGTATGTTGTAGTAGACCACCATCTCAACACGATCCTGCACCTCGATATTTAGCCCGTTAAAGAAACATGCCATGGTCGCCTCTGGATCCTCTGTTGTCCCTGTACGTATCATAAGCAATTACATCTCCTTGTAATATTCATCAACACTCATATTACCTTGAGAGAGCCGCTGCAACTTGTTGCACATATCTCTTTTATAGTGCTCAGGAACAAAGCGTTGCCTCATGAATTCTTTCATACCTCGCCAAGTCGTCGGGCGATGTCTTGAACGGAAAATTTGATTCCACCAAATTAGCGCATAACCGGTGAACTCAATTCCAACAAGTTGAACTTTCTTCTCCTCACTATAATGATGGGCATCAAAAATTTGATCAACACGCATCTCCCACTCCAAATAGCCTTCTGGTTCGCACTTGCCGGAGAACGAAGGGATTGAAATTTTTATGCGCCCAATTCCATCGTCCAAAGGCACACGCACAACTTGACCAACTCGGTCATGCACTCCACCATGAACGGATGTTTCAGGATGAGGCTCATAGTGTCGTGGTCGTGGAGCATACCCTGCCTGGTCAACGCCGTCATCAAGACCATCATCTCCAACATGAGGTGCCGCCAAACGGCGATCATGCACGCCGTCATGTCTGTCGCGAGCCGGTGGTGCATAATGCAGTGGAGCAGCCGGAGCAGTCTGTGGTGGTGCAGAATTCGTTGCCGGCATATTGATGATGTCTGCCAAACCATCGAACTGAGTGATCAGGACATCTATCCTTTTGCCGAGCGCATCATGACATTGCTTGATGTAGTTGCATGTGTGGTTAAAACCATCCCGAATATTTTGAGGAATATCATCCGCGTACACTGGACGCACAACTTCCTTAGAATCAGCAGCAACCTCATCAACCTTGTTGACCGAAGTTGACATCTTAATCAACATAGTACCGTGAACAACCTTAGCTCTGAATACCACTTGATATAGACCAAACCTCGATGGCGAGTCATTCGTCGGCCCGATCTTTCACGGTACTAGCAGCAACAACAAGAAATTCCGGTCGACTAAAGATACAAGACCGTAATACCAAAAACTTGCGTCGAGTCGATGAATCAACTCCACGTGTAGCAGCGACAAAATCCGTCACGGATCAGCAAAAGCAAACACGATATTTGGTATCCCCCAACATGGGACTTTTCTGACTTTTTATTCAACTCACGATCGAAACAAAACTCTAGGAATAAAACTTGACCCTGTACACGGCCGTAGCCAGCCCTTTATATAGGCGCACACAACCGACTTTCTAGCTAGCTTAAACTGACTCGGACTCCTGCTCTTATCCCAACTAACAAATTAACAAACTTAATTATCCGGCACCGTTGATCACATAGCAACCTACGAAAAACTAGGACTCTTCTTCATATTAGACCAAAAGAAATCAATGTGACATATCCTTAAATAAACTAAATCTTGATTTTCATGGTGCCTACCATCACGTATTGGCTTGGTGTTCTAAACCGTGGCTCAACCTTGTCTTGTACTGGTATTTTAATTACCATGTCCCCTATTCGTAGCATATGCCCTACACTACTTGAAGCTTGCTCCGTCGTTAGCTTAACTGCCCTGCAATCTTTTGGTCCATTGTTCTGCTGCATACCAACCTCACAATTTATAGTAACGACAGCACCAGTACACCGTTGAGCTGGAAACATAGCGATGGCACTAGTGGCCACATCAAGCAACAACGCGAGCTATTGATCTACAACATAATTTGCAAAATACTACCAGGACTAAGTTCATGATAAATTAAAGTTCAATTAATCATATTACTTAAGAACTCCCACTTAGATAGACATCCCTCTAATCCTCTAAGTGATCACGTGACCCAAATCAACTAAACCATGTCCGATCATCACATGAGATGGAGTAGTTTCAATGGTGAACATCACTATGTTGATCATATCTACTATACGATTCACGCTCGACCTTTCGGTCTCCATGTTCCGAGGCCATATCTGTTATATGCTAGGCTCGTCAAGTTTAACCTGAGTATTCCGCGTGTGCAACTGTTTTGCACCCGTTGTATTTGAACGTAGAGCCTATCACACCCGATCATCACGTGGTGTCTCAGCACGAAGAACTTTCGCGTACTCAAGGAGAACACTTCTTGATAATTAGTGAGAGATCATCTTAAAATGCTACCATCAATCAAAGCAAGATAAGATGTATAAAGGATAAACATCATATGCAACAAATATGTGACATGATATGGCCATGGTCATCTTGCGCCTTTGATCTCCATCTCCAAAGTACTGTCATGATCTCTATCGTCACCGGCACGACACCATGATTTTCATCATCTTGATCTATATCAATGTGTCGTCACATGGTCGTCTCGCCAACTATTGCTCTTGCAACTATTGCTATCGCATAGTGATAAAGTAAAGCAATTATTTGGCACTTGCATCTTATGCAACAAAGAGACAACCATAGGGCTTCTGCCAGTTGCCGATAACTTCAATAAAACATGATCATCTCATATAACAACTTATATCTCATCACGTCTTGACCATATCACATCACAACATGCCCTGCAAAAACAAGTTAGACGTCCTCTACTTTGTTGTTGCAAATTTTACATGGCTACTACGGGCTGAGCAAGAACCGTTCTTACCTACGCATCAAAACCACAACGATAGTTCGTCAAGTTAGTGCTGTTTTAATCTTCTCAAGGACCGGGCGTAGCCACACTCGGTTCAACTAAAGTTGGAGAAACTGACACCCGCCAGCCACCTGTGTGCAAAGCACGTCGGTAGAACCAGTCTCGCGTAAGCGCACGCGTAATGTCGGTCTGGGCCGCTTCATCCAACAATACCGCCGAACCAAAGTATGACATGCTGGTAAGCAGTATGACTTGTATCGCCCACAACTCACTTGTGTTCTACTCGTGCATATAACATCAACGCATAAAACCTAGGCTCTGATACCACTGTTGGGGAACGTAGTAATTTCAAAAAATTTCCTACGCACATGCAGGATCATGGTGATGCATATCAACGAGAGGGGAGAGTGTAGTCCACGTACCCTCGTAGACCGAAAGCGGAAGCGTTAGAACAACGCGATTGATGTAGTCGTACGTCTTCACGGCCTGACCGATCAAACACCGAAACTACGGCACCTTCGAGTTCTAGCACATGTTCAGCCCGATGACGTCCCTTGAACTCTTATCCAGCCGAGTGTCGAGGGAGAGTTCCGTCAGCACGACGGCGTGGTGACAATCTTGATGTTCTACCGTCGCAGGGCTTCGCCTAAGCACCACTACAATATTATCGAGGAGGACTATGGTGGAGGGGGGCACCGCACACGGCTAAGAGATCAAGAGATCAATTGTTGTTGTGTCTAGAGGTGCCCCCCTGCCCCCGTATATAAAGGAGCAAGGGGGGAGGGGGCGGCCGGCCTAGGAGGGGGCGCGCCAAGGGGAGTCCTACTCCCACCGGGAGTAGGACTCCCTCCTTCCTTGTTGGAGTAGGAGAAGGGGAAAGAGGAGGAGAGGAAGAAGGAAAAGGGGGTTGCGCCCCTTGTCCAATTCAGACCAGAGGGGGGGTGCAGGCCTCCTTCCTTTTGGCCTCTCTCCTCTATTCCCGTATGGCCCAATAAGGCCCATATACTCCCCGGCGAATTCCTGTAACTCTCCGGTACTCCAAAAAATACCCGAATCACTCGGAACCTTTCCGAAGTCCGAATATAGTCGTCCAATATATTGATCTTTATGTCTCGACCATTTCGAGACTCCTCGTCATGTCCCCGATCTCATCCGGGACTCCGAACTCCTTTGCTACATCAAAACTCATAAACTCAAAATATAACTGTCATCGAAACCTTAAGCGTGCGGACCCTACGGGTTCGAGAACAATGTAGACATGACCGAGACATGTCTCCGGTCAATAACCAATAGCGGAACATGGATGCTCATATTGGCTCCCACATATTCTATGAAGATCTTTATCGGTCAAACCGCATAACAACATACGTTGTTCCCTTTGTCATCGGTATGTTACTTGCCCGAGATTCGATCGTCGGTATCTCAATACCTAGTTCAATCTCGTTACCGGCAAGTCTCTTTACTCGTTCCGTAATACATCATCCCGCAACTAACTCATTAGTTGCAATGCTTGCAAGGCTTACGTGATGTGTATTACCGAGAGGGCCCAGAGATACTTCTCCGACAATCGGAGTGACAAATCCTAATCTTGAAATACGCCAACCCAACATGTACCTTCGGAGACACCTGTAGAGCACCTTTATAATCACCCAGTTACGTTGTGACGTTTGGTAGCACACAAAGTGTTCCTCCGGTAAAGGGGAGTTGCATAATCTCATAGTCATAGGAACATGTATAAGTCATGAAGAAAGTAACAACAATATACTAAACGATCGTGTGCTAAGCTAACGGAATGGGTCAAGTCAATCACATCATCTCCTAATGATGTGATCCCGTTAATCAAATGACAACTCATGTCTATGGCTAGGAAACGTAACCATCTTTGATTCAACGAGCTAGTCAAGTAGAGGCATACTAGTGACACTATGTTTATCTATGTATTCACACATGTACCATGTTTCCGGTTAATACAATTCTAGCATGAATAATAAACATTTATCATGAAATAAGGAAATAAATAATAACTTTATTATTGCCTCTAGGGCATATTTCCTTCACCACGCTACTGCTATACATGGCTAGTAGTAGCGAGCTTTAGTGCAGAGCGCTGCTGCTAATATTTGCAGTGCTTTTTAGCAGGAAGCGCTACTGGTAAGGGAGCGCTACTGCTAACTTTATTTCCCTCGCTACTGCTAGTTTTTTTATTAGTTTTTGTTTTTTTCTGCATATTTGTTTGGTATTTGAATAGGCTTTATACAATAATCTTTAGCATATCATACACATACAAATGTAATCATAGCATATGCATACAAATACTTGTCGGTGAACTAAAGTAGGGGCTCTCCTTTGTACCCCTTACTAGTGCACGGGCAGTCAGAGCCGCGCACACGGCCACACTTAGCAGGGCAGAAGGAGGAGTCAAAGCCGCGGGACGGTCAAAGCGAACGCTAAGACCAGAAGCACAAGGGGAAAGAGGGCGAGGAGGGTTCCCCCCGGCAAGATCCTTGCCAGGGCGGCCTCTGCAGCTCCGGCAGGAGCCTTGCCGGGGCAACTTGCCCAATGCCAGCAGGGCGCGCCACCCTTGAGCCCAAGGTTTCCAAACACCATCAACCACGTTGGAGCCCGGGCTCGGGAGGCGCCCCTGTGGTGGCATGCAGATCTTTGTGAAGACAAGTATTAGAAGACAACAATCCACGGCAAGATCTTTGCCAAGGAAATCCACAAGACCGGCAAGATCCTTGCCGGGGACGACCACGTGCCGCGGCAAGACCCTTGCCGGGGCCCCAGCAAGACCCTTGCCGAGTGCATCCACGGGGCCACAGCCAGACCCACGCCCGCCAAGGTGCCACCGCCGTTCCCATGCAGCTGCCAGCCCACCAGCTAGGCAGGCACCTGTGTGTCAACAAGAGGCCTCTAGGCCAACTCAGCAAACGCCTACATGGTGGCATGCAAATCTTCGTGAAGGCCCTACCACTGCGCCACCTCGGCAGCCTGCCAGCCTACATGGCACCATGCGCCCCGCTGGCCTGGACGCGTGTTGGAGCGAGGTGGAGTGGCGACCGACGGGACGGGGGCTGGTTTCCGTCCCCGATAAAGTGAGGGGGACACCTAAGGGTCGCATTAAATGTGTCTTGTCCCGTAATGGCTAGCGATAAGCTCATCCACTATACACCGTTGCCGTCTCCTGTGTGCCACTGTGGCGACCCCCTTGACTATAAAAGGATGCCCAAGGCATACTGGAGAGGGATTCGGACCCCTTGGCAAGTTACGCATCGTAGCTAGCTCAAGAACAGGAAGAACACTCAAATAGACACTAAAGCAAGACTAGGGTATTAAGCATGTCCGAAAGTGCGTTATATCGACTAGAGGGGGGTGAATAGGCGATTTTTATGAATTCTTCACTGAGGAATTTGCCGGTGAGGAAATTCCTTAGCGAAGAACTACTAGCAGCGGAATAAGTACTCAGAAGTAAGCATAACAGGATACAGACATAGTCATCATGATGAAATGAAGACAAGCACAGAGTACAGGAAGCGTGAACACAGGATAACACAAGATGAAGACAAACAGACTGAAGAAATTGAACTGAGGAAATTGAGAAAGTCTTCAGTCAAAGTCTTCAAAACACAGATATGAACAATCACACAACACAGTAATGAGGAAATGAAAGAGTTGAGGAAATAGAACCAGTAAGGTTGGTGAAGACAATGATTTGGTAGACCAGTTCCAACTGCTGTCTTAGTTGTACGTCTGGTTGGAGCGGTTGAGTATTTAAACTCGAGGACACACAGTCCCGGACACCCAGTCGCTGAGCACGCAGCTCAGGACACCAAGTCCTCACCGTATTCTCCTTGAACTAAGGTCACACAGACCTCGTCCAATCACTCATGGTAAGTCTTCAGGTGACTTCCAAACCTTCACAGACTCGGTAACTCGGTGATCCACAATTCCTCTTGGATGCTCTAGACCATGACGCCTAACCGTCTGGAAGAAGCACAGTCTTCAAACGTTACAAGCGTCGGATCCATGCAGGATCAATCTCTTCAGTGATGCTCAATCACTTTGGCTTTGTAGGTGTTTGGGTTTGGGGTTTTTCCTCACTCGATGATTTTCGCTCAAAGTCCTCGGAGGATGGGTTGCTCTCAAATGACAAGTGTCAGTTTCTCTTGGAGCAGCCAACCAGCTAGTGGTTGTAGGGGGCGGCTATTTATAGCCTAGGGAGCAGCCCGACATGATAAGACATAAATGCCCTTGTCTGATATGACCGTTAGGTGGATAAGATATTTTGGGACAGCTAGCGCGTAGCACAGCAACGGTCGGAAATTTGACTATCAAATTCCTCAGGGCTATCATGTTCCTCACTGTGTAGGCAATCCGCACTGGCGAATTCCTAACTCCTCAGTCAGAACAAATTCCTCGGCGACCAGAAGAACTTCATCTCTGTCACTGAAGAAATTGACTGAACTGTATGAGATTTCCAAAGGCTTCACTCGAAGGGTTTGGTAGGTGTAGGATTTTGAGTTGAGCATCACTTGGAAATTTTTCCTTAGTATTTCCTCGACCCCCTTTAATAGTACAGTGTTTCCTATGACTCAAGAAAGATAAAAACAAAACTATGAAAACGGAAGTCTTCAAGCTTCATATTCCTCGCATGAATATCAAGTCTTCACGGTTACATTAATTTCTTCACTTTCAAAGTCTTCATGAAAGTCTTCAGAAATACCAAAATCTTTAGTCGAAGATATTCATTTTTAGGGGTCGACTTTCCCTGTAAATATTAAACTCCTCATAGACTTATAGACCTGTGTACACTCACAAACACATTAGTCCCTTAACCTATAAGTCTTCAATACACCAAAATCACTAAGGGGCACTAGATGCACTTACAATCTCCCCCTTTTTGGTGATTGATGACAATATAGGTTAAGTTTTCAACGGGGATAAACATGTGAAGTGTAAGTACTGATATTGAGGAATTTGATTGCAAGATATAGAAGAACTCCCCCTGAAGATGTGCATAGTGAGGAATTTGCTTTTGAAGTAATGCACACTTGAAGAGTTGAATCGTGGAGATCTCCCCCTATATCTTGTAATTCATACACGCATTTGACATATAATATGAAGAATTTGAAATGCATGATGAAATATGGTGCCTGATGAAATTCAACATGCGTGCAATAATATTAATGAGGAACAAGCATGCAGAATAACGCATCAAGAGTATCAGATCCCAGTGCATCAAAAGTATCAGAGCACCATCGGGTTTAAGATTACAACTCGATCCAATAAAGTTTCACAAGAACGAGAGTTGTAACTTAGCAAAAACAACGCCCATATAATAGACCCGCTTGAAGACTAACTCAAATTTCTCCCCCTTTGTCATCGAATGACCAAAAGGTTCGAAACCGAGGACTAACGCCCCTGAAGAATATCAAGTTGATGGAGAAGCGCCAGCGTTGTTGGGGTCGGTAGTCGTAGTAGGGCCTGCTGCAGTGTCGTTTAAGTCTTCATTTTCATCAGTCTCGCGTGATGAAGAATAGGAGCTGGCCACCAAGGAAGGAACTTTGACCTTCTTGAATTTCTTTGATGGAGGTGCAGTCCAGTCAAATTGTTCCTTGAGACCCATATTCTTCAGATTTGCAGCGCTGTAGACATGTGATAGAACAGCCCAGGTACGGTTGAAGGTTTCATGGAGGTAGTAGTGGTTTTTCTTCACTGCATTGTGTGTTGAGGTCATGTTGTGAAGAATTGAACCAAACTGACGCTTGACCCATTTATGATTGCGATCAACCTTCTGATGAAGACTGAGGAGTAACTCACGATCAGTCATCACCCTGGGAGCTGTGGCTTGAGGATTTTGCTTGGCGGTAGAGTCATGTGTGGCAGAGTCATCATTGGTGGAGTAGGATGCAGCCTTGTGAAATTGACCATCCAATGTACGAATGCCTTCATCTATCACAGCAGTTGCCTTGCCTTTGTCATCAGCTGAGGAATATGTCCATTTGAGGACTTCAATCGGAGGCAAGTAGCTGCCATGGTTCAAAGTGTCAGCTTTGTAATTTAGTGAAGCCCTTGTCCTGATGAATCTCATAATCCATGGTGCATAAGGCTTCAGTTCAAATGGTGACATAGCAATATTCGCCAGAGTCCTCATGAAGAAATCATGGAAGTTGACAGGAACGCCATGAATGATATTGAAAAGCATGTTCTTCATGATGCCAACGACCTCTTCATCATTTGAGTCGTGGCCTTTGATTGGACTCATTGTCTTCGTCAGAATGCGATATACAGTCCGGGGCACATATAGTAATTCCTTGACGAGGAATTTAGTTCGAGGAGCCTGCCCTGGCTTCAAAGGCTTCATCAGCACTTGCATGAAATGATTTGAAAGTTCAGGTTCACTGTAGACGCAACGAGCACTGTCAAGGGGAGGACTGAGTGGTAGGGCACGAAGCAATTCAGTTGCTGGTGCCTTGTAGTGAGTATTTTCAGACATCCAGTCCAACACCCATGAATTCACATCTTCAAAGTTTCCTGTGATGTGTAGCGTTGCATAGAATTGAAGAATGAGTTCTTCATTCCAGTCACAGATGTCAGTGCAGAAATTTAGCAATCCAGCATCATGAAGAACACTGAGGACTGGCTCGAAGCACGGCAGAGACTCCATGTCCACGTGAGGAATATGTTCATGATCGAAGACTTTGTCTTTGTTGAACAATATTGAGGAATAGAAATTTGCTTAACTAGCAGTCCAGAAGCGCCTCTTCCTTATGCGAGCAGAGTCATAGGGGTTATAGTCAGTGAAGAACACAAGCTCGCTGAAGAAATCTTCAGCCTTGAACTTTTGCTTCTTTGAGAATGGATCCGTTGGCTTGGGCACTGGAGTGTCAGTGAGTTGCATCACAACCTCAGGAATCGCAATCTCAGGTTCTTCAGGCTGAGGAATTTCTGGTTCCTCTTCTGTAGCAGTCTGCATGTTCAAAGGTTGAACAACAACGGCTTCTTCAGCACTAGCGGCTGGAATGTCTTCATGCATAGACGAGGTGGGATGAGTTTCTTCAGAGCCCATTTGAACTGTTGGTGCAGGGGACTGAGGTATTTGTTGTAGTGGGGTGAAGAGTGGAGAATTGGGGTGCTGACTTTCCCAAAAGTCATCATTCATCACGGGCATTGTGCAGCCAATGTCCACGTCTTCATCTTCAATTTCTTCAACGCCAGCCTCTTCAGCTGTGAACTGAGGCATTGGCGAGGAAGCAGCAGGCGTTGAAGGGATCGTATCCACTTTAATTTCTATCAACCTGCTCTGACGAAGTAGCAGATTGAGGTTCTTCATTAGATCCGCTAGGGATCACATATTCCTCATCAAAAGGAACAAGGTCCTTTGATGGCATGGTGGAAATCGGAACAACATCAATTGGATTTTCAATAGAGCTTGTCAGAGGCTTCATCTTCTTTGGAGCTGAAGATTCTGAAGCACTGGATGCTTTCCTTTTCTTCACTGCAGCTCACTCTGCAGCCTTGGTCTTCTTCACATCGAATGCACATGGAAGAATTGGAGTTGGGGTAGGCACAGATGGAACTGAGGAATCTGGTTGTATTTCCTCAGGCGCAACTGATGCAGTTTCCCTGACTTCTTCAGTTTCTTCAGGCGCACCACTAGTGGATGCCTTGACAATTTCTTCAGCAGCTGGAATGGAGTCATCAGCCCTGGAACTAGCATTTTCTTCAGCAGCCTGAATGTCATCAGCGGTGCTGGCATGTTCTTCAGTTGGCTGAGCAGACGCTTCAGCTTGAGGAATTTCTTGTTGCGATGGGGCTGCAACATTTGTGAATTTCTCAGTCAGTTTCACAAACCTGACTTTGGCTCCTTGCTAATCAGCATAGTAACCATTGAAATCATCGCTGAGGGCTTTGATTTTAGCTTGGATCTTGAGGAGTTCATCAGTTGTCATATTGACAATGTTATTCTTCAGGAACTTCTCCTTTCTGAACTGAGTCTTCTTGATCTGCCTGGCCTTCTCAAATTTCCATTTCTCTTCAGTGATGAAATGGGTCAGCATGTGACTTTGACCAGGAGTCAAATTGAAATCAGGCATAGGAGTATTTGGATCCTTGTGCCAGAGATCAATGTAATCAAGGATCGCCCTTGGATCCAAAAGCAGTGGCACATTTCTGCCTTTGGCTCTAGCAGCCCTTTCTTGTCGGTCTCTGATGATTTCTGCAAGTTCATCATCATCAGCTTCATCGTCAGATGGCACTTGGAAGGCAACCTGTTTCTTCTTCGGACTTGGCCGAGGACCTCGACCAGTCGTTGCCTTAGTCTTCAGTAGAGTGGGGCCTGATGAAGATTTTGGTGCAGCTGAGGAACTTGCTGAGGCACCAGAGGTAGTAGAGATGCCTGTTGTCCTTTGGCATGTGGCCAGATGTACAGGTGTTGAGGACTTTGCCGGAGCAGCTGAGGACTTTGGAGGAGGAGCAGTAGTTGGAATTGGCCGTGAGGGCTTTGAAGAATCTGGCCGTGAGGGCTTTGAAGATTCTGGCCGTGAGGGCATTGCTGAGGAACTTGGCCGTGAGGGCATAGTTGGTGAAGCACTTGGCTTGTGAGTGGGCTTCTTTGCCATTGATTTTCTTGGCTTGACAGAGGCCTGAATGGCAGTAGCAGCAGCAGAGTCTTCATTGAATTTCCTCACTGCTTCTTTGGCTTGTCTTGCCAACTTAGCTTGGCGCTTGGCCCATTCTTTAGGAAAGTCCTCACCACGCTTGATGCTGGTGGGGTCAGCTTCTTGGCCAGGTGCCAATGGAGCTCTTGGGCATGGAGGATTAAGTGCGAATTTCTTCATATACTTTGGAGCCACATATCTGTACTCCCTCCATTCTCTTGCCCATCTCCGTTCAATCTTCTGTATGCGCACCTTGCGCTGATTTTTAGTTTCTTTTCCGTACTTAGCCTCATCAGGTGTGCAATAATCAGCATAGATGGCCTCAGGTATTTTAAAAGCAGTCATGACCTCAGGTTTCTTTCCTCCTTTCTGCAGCTTCTTACCATCAGCCATATTCTTCAGATGATTAATTTGAACAATCGATTTTTCTGAAGAAGTGTGCAACTTTTCTTCAAGGAATGCTGCAAATGATTTAAGTTGATGAGAACCTAGTGATTCAGCAGTGGACATGAGTACCTGTGAACAGAGTATAGTTGCGAGGAATTTGGAGAGGTCATATGTGTTCTCAGAAGGTTTTTCAAAAAAAACAAGTTTGAGGAATTTGACCAGATGAGCGTTGAAGAATTTCTCTAAGCG
Organism: Triticum dicoccoides; assembly: GCF_002162155.2. Taxonomy (NCBI): domain Eukaryota; kingdom Viridiplantae; phylum Streptophyta; class Magnoliopsida; order Poales; family Poaceae; genus Triticum; species Triticum dicoccoides. The sequence continues at coordinate 777,826,758 of NC_041385.1, forward strand.
TTCTTTGTCTTAGGTTCTAGAGTTGTATAGATCGAGCATCCACACAATTGAGGAATCTTGAGGAAAAATGATGCTTAGAGAAACGAATCAAGAACAGATGACTAATGAGGTGTTTTGTGTGTGAAGATTTGAAGAATAAAACACCTTTGAAGATTTTGTAGTGAAATTTTGAATCAAAAGGGGTAGTAAAAGTAACTTTTAATTACCCTTGATGAAGAACACGACGAACTGTGAAGAAGAACAGTGAAGTTCGTCGGTGTAGATCTTCCACGCCCTAACTTGGCAGAGGAAGACAGCTACGGCGGCGGCGGAGTGAAGATTTCCGCGGTCGGCGCGAGTACGACGGAGATGAGGTCGAGGCAGTGAATCTCTTCCTCACCGGCGATGATGGAGTAGCGGCGGGGCTAGGGTTTGAGGAGCTCGAGCGAGAGAGAGAGCGGTCGAGCGGAGTAAAGGAAGTGAGGAAGGGGAGAGGGGGTATTTATAGTGGTAGTGAAAAATTGTTTGCCCAAAGATTTAGGACAAACATGCCCCTGACCCGTCTCGTTCGCTTGACATGTGTCACCCACGTACTGAGAAGTGGAGGTCGTGTTAGATCGTGGGTGAATAGATAAGTCTATCGTGGGATCTGGAATGGATTGAGCGGTAAAACCGAAAATTTGGATAAGATTAATTTTAAAGGTCCGTTCGCAAATTCTTCAGCTGTCAAGGACACAGTGAAGATTTTGAACAAGTTTCAAATAGAACACACATGAAGAATTTGTGAATAGATTGGCTTGAGTATAGCATAGAGGGGGAAGGGCCCGATCACATTCACTTAGTAGAAGAAGCAACTTGAAGAAATAGCCATAAGT
>NC_041385.1:777827852-777862002 GCF_002162155.2 Triticum dicoccoides
AGCCAATGAAGAAAAACGACGGAAACATTGAAGATTTTGCAAAGTTGAAGAATTTGAAAAACTGAAGAATTTCAAAAACTGAGGAATTTCAAAAATGAAGATTTTCAACTTTGATGGTGGCGTGACCCATCGTATAAGAATGATGATTTCAGACACCGCGTACAATTGTCGTAGGCTTCTGAGAATCAAATTCTTCATTAATTGCTTCACACTTAGAGTGTTATTCTTCATTGATTGAAGAAAAACGTTTCTTCATGTGTTGCACATCTAAGTCATCAATTTTGCATAAGTGTCAGGATGTGTGTCCTTTTCAGAGAACATTCGAAGATTCTAAGATATTTAGCTCACACCGCAACTTGCTAAATCTCTTCTCATCCAAGGGCTTTGTGAAGATATCGGCTAGCTGTTCTTCAGTCTTCACGTGCTCGATGGAGATGTCGCCCTTCAACACATGATCACGAAGAAAATGATGACGAATCTGAATGTGCTTTGTCTTCGAGTGCTGAACTGGGTTGTGAGCAATCTTGATGGCACTCTCATTATCACAGAGGAGAGGCACATTCTTCACATTGACGCCATAGTCCTTGAGGGTTTGCTTCATCCATAGCAATTGAGCACAACAAGAACCATCATCAATGTATTCAGCTTCAGCAGTAGACAGTGATACGCAGTTCTGTTTCTTCGGGGACCAACAGACCAAAGACCGTCCGAGGAAATGACAAGTACCGGATGTTGACTTGCGGTCCACACGATCACCAGCATAGTCAGAGTCAGAATATCCAATGAGATCAAAAGTTGAGCCCTTGGGGTACCATAATCCTAGTGTTGGTGTGTGAGCTAGATATCCAAGAATATGCTTCACAGCCTTATGGTGTGATTCCTTCGGTGTAGCTTGAAATCGGGCACACATGCAAACACTAAGCATTATATCTGGCCTAGATGCACCATAAGTACAATAAAGAGCCAATCATGGAGCGGTATACCTTGTGATCGAAGTCAATACCATTTTCATCAGTGCATAGATGGCCATTTGTGGGCATAGGAATTTTGACGCCTTTGCAATCTTGCATGCCGAATTTCCTCAGAACATCCTTGAGGTATTTCTCCTGAGATATGAATATGCCATTGTGTTGTTGATGAATTTGAAGACCTAAAAAGAATTTCAACTCTCCCATCATAGGCATTTGATATTTTTGGCACACAAACAATTCACCATCATAAGATTTAGTAAAGAGAGTAGGATCGAGGGAACCGGGTGTGAAGCCATTCTTCACAAAGAATTCATTCAAAGTATCATACCATGCCCGAGGGGCCTGCTTGAGGCCATATAGGGCCTTGTTGAGTCTGAAGACTTTGTCAGGATTCTTTGGATCTTCAAAACCTGGGGGTTGAGAAACATATACTTCTTCCTCAAGCTTACCATTGAGGAATGCACTTTTCACATCCATTTGATATAAAGTGATATTATGATGGTTAGCGTAAGCAAGTAATATGCGAATAGCCTCAAGTCTAGCAACAGGTGCAAAAGTTTCATCGAAATCAATTCCTTCAACCTGTGTGTAGCCTTGAGCTACAAGTCGTGCCTTATTCCTCACCACAGGGCCATTTTCATCTTGCTTGTTGCAGTAGATCCACTTTGTGCCGATGATATTATGCTTGCGAGGATCTGGACGTTTGACCAATTCCCAGACATTGTTGAGCTCGAACTGATGTAATTCTTCTTGCATGGCCTGAATCCACTCAGGCTCCAGAAATGCTTCATCTACCTTAGTGGGCTCTGTAATAGAGACAAAAGCATAGTGCGCACAAAAGTTAGATAAATGTGAAGCTTTTGAGCGTGTGAGAGGACCTGGCGCTCGAATGTCATCGATGATCTTTTCCACTTGCACTTCTTTTGCAACGCGAGGATGAGCTGGTTGTCGTTAAGGAATTTGATCAGCATTTTCTTCAGCACCATTTTCTTCAGCATTTTCATCAGGTACACCAGCTCGATTTTCTTCACGTTCTGGAATGAACTCTTCAACAGATTCTTCGGTAGGAATAACATCCTCAGTAGCCTTGAACTTGATAGAATCCTCAGGTGCTGGTTCATCTATCACAGAAGGTAGGTGCTCTCTTTGTGAGCCATTAGTTTCATCGAACCGCACATCTACAGTTTCAACAACCTTGTGAAGAACGTTGTTGAAGACTCTGTAGGTGTGCGAGTCCTTTCCGTAACCAAGCATAAAACCTTCATGTGCTTTCGGTGCAAATTTAGCACTTTGATGAGGATCTCTAATCCAACATTTAGCACCGAAGACTTTGAAATAACTCACATTGGGTTTCTTGTCAGTGAGGAGTTCATAGGCAGTCTTCTTGAAGAATTTGTGAAGATATACCCGATTGATGATGTGGCACACAGTATCAATTGCATCAATCCAAAAACGACGAGGCATTTTGTATTCATCAAGCATAGTGCGAGCCATTTCAGCGAGGGTTCTGTTCTTGCGCTCCACAACGCCATTCTGCTGAGGAGTATAAGGAGCAGATAACTCATGGGTAATACCAAGTTCATCAAGATAGCCATCAAGACCGGAATTCTTGAACTCGGTTCCATTGTCAGTTCTGATGTGCTTGATCTTCACACCAAAGTTGGTTGAAGCCCTCGAGGAAAATCGTTTGAAGATTTCCTGCACTTCATGTTTGTAAGTGACAATGTGTACCCATGTGTAACGAGAGTAGTCATCAACAATAACAAAGCCATATAGAGATGCATCATTCGAAACAGCAGAATAATGATTAGGACCAAAGAGATCCATGTGAAGAAATTCAAATGGACGAGTAGTGGTCATGATAGTCTTCGCTGGATGCTTGGCCTTTGTCATCTTTCCAGCTTCACAAGCTCCGCATAAGTGATACTTGAGGAATTTGACATTCTTCTTCGCAAGCGTGTTCAGATTCCTCATGCCAGCATGACCAAGTCGTCGATGCCATAGCCAGCCTTCTGAAGCTTTTGCAAGTAAGCACACGACTGGGTGTGGTCCTGTAGAGAAATCAACAATATACAGATCTCCTCTCCTAAAGCCTTCGAAGACTTTGGAATGGTCAGCTTCCATGATCACAACATAACAATACTTGCCAAAGACAACAACCATATTAAGATCACAAAACATTGAGACATACATGAGGTTGTATCCTAAGGACTCGACAAGCATGACTTTGTCCATGTGTCGATCCTTTGATTTTGCAACCTTACCTACACCCAATACCTGACTTTTGCCTTTGTCGGCGAAGATGATATGCTTTAGATGTGACGGTGATAAAGGAGCATCCATCAACAGACTCTTGTCACTCGTCATGTGATTTGTACATCCACTATCTAGAACCCACTCGTTGGCTTTGGGCTGATCATCCTGCAGATGAATTAGTGCAACTTACGATCTCATATACTTCATCAGTGAAGAATATGATATCAAGTTCATCAGATGAATTTCATCAAGCAGTAAAAACAGATATTTCAGTATGAGGACGTGTGAAATGAAAGTTCATTTCATCATGATTCGCTTGCGTCCTTTCAGGCATTTTTGTCAAGCCTCCAGCAAATTCTTCAGACGTTTAAAGCACGTCTGGAGACCTGACCCTGCATAAGAGATTAGTTCTTTTTCTTCACCACCCACATCTGAAGGGGTGGCAAAGAGTTCATCACTCTGCGAGCACCATATGAGAATGGTGGCATAGAAGCCAATCCATTTCATTTCACATAAGAGGGGTTAGGGTAAGCATATGAATAAGCAGAGAAATTCTTTGAGGAGTTATGAACATAATGATTTGGAGAATAATGTGCATATTCATAGCCCTTAGCTCTACCCTGCGAAATAGAAGGGTTAGCACGATGATGATCATATGAGGACTTTGATCCATTTGAGGAATTTGATCCAAGTGAAGAATTAGGTTCATATGAAGAACTGGATTTGGGGTTCCTATTCTTCACAGGTGGTGTCATGAGGACATTCACCTGAAGACTTTCAACATAACTTTTGGGAACCCAGATTTTCTTCATAGTGGAACCATTCCTGCAGTTAGTGCCAACATATCTAGCAAATACTTCACCATTCTGATTTTTGAACAGTTTATAGTTGGAGTCAAATGACTCATCAGATGAATGAGAAGATTCACATGTAAAGCCAGATAAGTTAGATGGATCAACTGGAGGTCCCTTTGCAGCAACCCATGAGGTTTTGGGGTACTGCTCGGGCTTCCAATATGTTCCATCAGCATTGAGTTTCCTCTCAAAGGCAATACCCTCTTTCCTAGGGTTTCTGTTGAGGATCTGCTTTTTGAGCACATCACAAAGAATCTGATGCCCTTTGAGGCTTTTGTACATGCCTGTATTGTACAATTTCTTTAGCCCTGCATCGTCAGTGATACTAGCAATGTCCTCAGATGAGGAATTAGTGATAGCAGAGGCAGGTGAAGAATTTGTAATAGTTGAAGCATTTGAACTTTCGGGTGATGAATTAGGAGATTCACGTTCAATGCACTTTAAGCATGGTGGAACAAATTCTTCCTGAGAAGCGCTGATTTGTTGAGCAAGCAATGAATCACGCTCCTTCTGAAGATCTTCATAACTCACTCTTAGCTTCTCAAGATCTTGCTTCCTTTGAAGAAATTTATAGGAAAGCTTCTCATGATCGGATAAGAGAGTTTTATGATGACTTTGAAGGTTGTCAATCTTAGACTGAAGTTTCTGAAGATTTTTAGTTAAGTCTTTAGTGCGGTCCATTTCATCACCCAACATATCATCACTTTTGTCTAGCATGATTTGAAGTTTTTCAATAGCCTTTTGTTGTTTCATGGCAGTCTTAGCAAGTTTAGAGTAACTTGGCTTAAGATTTTCATCAGATTCATCCTCACTAGATTCAGAGGAGTGGTATTTTGTTACCTTGGCACCCTTTGTCATAAAGCAATAGGTGGGAGCGTAGTCATCATTGTCTTCATTAGCCTTGTTGGTGCGGTCAATTTCTTCAAAGTTGAAGATAGACTTGCTGACGAAAGCAGTAGCGAGAGCCAGACTCGCCACACCAGACTCAGACTCCTCAGATGCCTCCTCTTCCTCATGTTCCTCAAATTCAGCTTCAGAGTCCATTTCCTTGCCAATGAATGCCCGAGCCTTCTTGGAGCTGCTCTTCTTGTGAGATGAAGACTTCGAGGATTTTGATGATGAAAATTTTGAAGATTTCTTCTTCTTCTTAGCGTCATCAAAACTGTAATCGTTGTATTTCTTCTTCTTTAATTCCTTTTCCCATTGAGGACAATCCTGAATATAGTGACCAGGTTTCTTGCATTTGTGGCAAAGTCTTCTCTTATAGTCACTTGATGAGGAATCACTGCTTCTTGAGGATTTTCCAAAGTGACCACGTCTTGAGAACTTGTGGAACTTCTTCACGAGCAGTGCTAGCTCCTGGCTCAATTCTTCAGGATCACCAAGGCTACTACCAGAGTCTTCACATTCAGATTCAGACAAACCTTTGGCCTTCAGGGCACGTGTTTTGCCATAGCTTGAACCATAGAGATCTCTCTTTTCAGCACGCTGGAACTCATGAGTATTTAGCCTCTCGAGGATATCAGCGGGATCTAGTGACTTGTAATCAGCTTGCTCTTGAATCATCAGTGCCAGAGTATCAAATGAGGAATCTAGCGATCTCAGCAATTTCTTCACCACCTCATGGTCGGTGATGTCAGTGGCGCCAAGCGCTTGAAGCTCATTTAAGATGTCGGTGAGGCGATCGAAGGTTTGCTGAACATTTTCATTGTCGAGTCTTTGAAGCGGTTGAAGAGATTGCGAAGAACGTCAACACAAGAGTCACATTGAGTTGAGACTCCTTCGTTTACTTTGGAGAGCCTATCCTAGATAAGCTTAGCAGTTTCCAAAGCACTCACTCTACCATACTGCCCTTTACTCAGATGACCACATATCATATTCTTCGCTTGAGAATCGAGTTGCTTGAATCTCTTCACATCAGCAGCATTCAGAGAAGGTGTGACTGAGGGAACACCATTTTCCACAACGTACCAGAGATCATTGTCAATTGCTTCAAGATGCATTCGCATCTTATTCTTCCAGTAGGGGTAGTCCGTGCCATCGAAGGTAGGACACCCAGCGGAGACCTTGATCATACCTGCGGTCGACATAACTAAAACTCCAGGTGGTTAAACCAAAATCACACAGAACAAGGGAGTACCTAGCTCTGATACCAATTGAAAGTGCGTTATATCGACTAGAGGGGGGTGAATAGGCGATTTTTATGAATTCTTCACTGAGGAATTTGCCAGTGAGGAGATTCCTTAGCGAAGAACTACTAGCAGCGGAATAAGTACTCAGAAGTAAGCATAACAGGATACGAACATAGTCATCATGATGAAATGAAGACAAGCACAGAGTACAGGAAGCGTGAACACAGGATAACACAAGATGAAGACAAACAGACTGAAGAAATTGAACTGAGGAAATTGAGAAAGTCTTCAGTCAAAGTCTTCAAAACACAGATATGAACAATCACTCAACACTGTAATGAGGAAATGAAAGAGTTGAGGAAATAGAACCAGTAAGGTTGGTGAAGACAATGATTTGGTAGACCAGTTCCAACTGTTGTCTCGGTTGTAGGTCTGGTTGGAGCGGCTGAGTATTTAAACTCGAGGACACACAGTCCCGGACACCCAGTCATTGAGCACGCAGCTCAGGACACCAAGTCCTCACCGTATTCTCCTTGAACTAAGGTCACACAGACCTCGTCCAATCACTCGTGGTAAGTCTTTAGGCGACTTCCAAACCTTCACAGACTCAGTCACTCAGCAATCCACAATTCCTCTTGGGTGCTCTAGACCATGACGCCTAACCGTCTGGAAGAAGCACAGTCTTCAAAGGTAACAAGCGTCGGATCCATGCAGGATCAATCTCTTCAGTGATGCTCAATCACTTTGGGTTTGTAGGTGTTTGGGTTTGGGGTTTTTCCTCACTTGATGATTTTCGCTCAAAGTCCTCGGAGGATGGGTTGCTCTCAAATGACAAGTGTCAGTTTCTCTCGGAGCAGCCAACCAGCTAGTGGTTGTAGGGGGCGGCTATTTATAGCCTAGGGAGCAGCCCGACATGATAAGACATAAATGCCCTTGTCTGATATGACCGTTAGGTGGATAAGATATTTTGGGACAGCTGGCGCGTAGCACAGCAACGGTCGGAAATTTGACTATCAAATTCCTCAGGGCTATCATGTTCCTCACTGTGTAGGCAATTCGCACTAGCGAATTCCTAACTCCTCAGTCAGAAAAAATTCCTCAGCGACCAGAAGAACTTCGTCTCTGTCACTGAAGAAATTGACTGAACTGTATGAGGTTTCCAAAGGCTTCACTCGAAGGGTTTGGTAGGTGTAGGATTTTGAGTTGGGCATCACTTGGAAATTTTTCCTTAGTATTTCCTCGACCCCCTTTAACAGTACGGTGTTTCCTATGACCCAAGAAAGAGAAAAACAAAACTATGAAAATGAAAGTCTTCAAGCTTCATATTCCTCGCATGAATATCAAGTCTTCACGGTTACACCAATTTCTTCACTTTCAAAGTCTTCATGAAAGTCTTCAGAAATACCAAAATCTTCAGTTGAAGATATTCATTTTTAGGGGTCGATTTTCCTTGTAAATATCAAACTCCTCATAGACTTATAGACCTGTGTACACTCACAAACACATTAGTCCCTTAACCTATAAGTCTTCAATACACCAAAATCACTAAGGGGCACTAGATGCACTTACAATGTCACGGCCCGAACCTGGGTAAACGATCTGTGTGCTTGACCGACTATTGATCCAGCTCTTCTCACAACCCTGCACCCTGCAACCGTAGTAGGGATTCTTGTGATCCCATAGGTGTCATTTCCACCAGCATCTTTGGCGCGCTAGGTAGTGGGCGTAGTTGAGAGAATCTGGTTCAGTAGTTAGTTCAATAGCTCTTCATCCCCATGGCTTCCAAGGAAGAAGGCGACCGAGCGAGCAGCGTTGACAGCAGATGCGGCGAACGCCCGCGCGGCTACAAAAAAGCTAAGTTACGCAAAACTTTTTGTAATTTCTTTGTATAAGGTTATCTTCCTCGGAGATCTTGTCCCCATGTATGAAAAACTTGCACGCAGTGGGGCCCTTCCATTATTGGCAATGCCCTTGGTCTATTTTGAGTCCTCTCAATAGATCGAGCGGCTGCGTCGAGAACGCCAGGGTGGCCTTCCTCTATGGGCAACGCTCTCGTTCTGTCTCGAGTCCGCTCGACAGTTCGAGCGGCCGCGCTGAGAATGGCAAGGTGGTTCGCCTGGCGGCAAGCATACCCAGCCGACCGCTAAAGGAACCGTCCTTCAAAGTGTAGTGGTTTGGGATTCGCGCCCTATAAACGTAGGCTGGACATACAGGGGGAGATTGAACTGGGAAATAACATGCATCATATCAAAAGTACTGCAGAGTTATATTACATCAATTGTTGCCATGGTTCTAACTAAAGATAAAAATTGTCCTCGTCATGAACCTGCAGCAGCAATGAGAAACGGGGTGCCTAGTCCCGGCGCTAGCCCTCAACCCTCTGGATTCCGCTGACGCGGCTGATGATGGGCTCGATGCGCTCCTTGAGCACCGTGAGGTCGGCATCGCCCGACAGGCTATCCAGCATGGCGTAGAAGTCGATGTTAGGGTTCAAGAAAGCCAGCTTGGCGAGTAGCTTGGTCATGGCACCCCGGAAAAGCATCCGGGCCTCATCGGCCAGGGAGCTCGCCTAGTTAGAGCACAACCACTCCAGAGCCTCAAGAACACCCTTAAAGAACAGGGTTGGCATGGCGTTGGGAGTCATGTTTGGCTCTGGAGTGTACTTCACGTCCGTCATCCCCATGTCAGCCAGCTTCTTGGTGATCCTGTTGGCGACATCAACGAGGCGGCTGATCCAGAGATTCTCGCCCTTCACGAAATCTTCCTGGTTGGCGACATCATTCACCCGTAGCTGTGTCTCCTCCGCTAGGCGCTTGGTCAGGATCCCCTCCCGGGCCTTGATCTCCGACATCGTCAAGGGCCTCCAGCTTAAGCCTCAGGTCCTTGATGGCGTCGTTAGCCGTGGAGAGCAGCTCAGCCTCGCCGAGGACCGCGGCCTACACCTCGACCAGAGCCCCGTTGAGCGCGTCTTTCTCCTTGGACAGCTCCAGGGCTTGGTTCTTCAGGCCATCCCATTTCGCCTCCAGCTCCTTCACCTTGTCGTCATGGGCCTGGGCTTGGGCATTGAGTGCTTCTTGGTGCTTCTGCTCTAGCCCCTGGGTCCGTTGCACAACAAGCTTCTCCACCTCCTCATCCTTGCCGCGGAGTATTGTGGCAAGCCTCTCCTCACGAGCGGCAAGATCCTCCTCCTGGGAGTTCAGCGCGGCGTCGCGCTGGTGAGGATCGCCTCATCCTTGTCGGCATGGGCCCTCGCCGTCTCCTGGGCCTTCTCAATGAAGGCCTGCTTGAAGATGAGCTCCAACTTGCGCTCAGCCAGCTGGTCCTGGGCAACCCTCAGCTCCTCATGGGCCTGGCGGAACCAGGCCTGTGCCTCGGCGATGCATTCTTTGAGGTCTGCCTTCGCCTTGTTCGCCACCGCCTCCTTGGTCTTCGCCTTGTCTAGACGGGCGCGGTGGAGTGCCTGGAGCTTGTTGAAGCTGGCGCTCATAGCCCAGAGGAGCTGCTCTTCTTGGGAACCACCACCGGTGCTCGACTCGTCAACGACCTCAAGCCTGGCGGCGGCGAGCACCTCGTCGTCGAACACCTCTCCCTCAGTGTGGCGCTCCGGTGCTCACCGTCCCTGGAAGGTGGACGAACAAGTTGTCGCCCACCTTCAAGTACCTGCCTGAGCTAGAGGCGGCGGTGGAGGAGGGTTGGTCATCAACCACCTCGTCCTCGGCAGCGGCCTTGCCGGCCTCCCCGGCAGGCCCCTTGCCGGCCTCCTCGGCAGTGGCCTTGTCGGACTCCTCGACCGGACCATTGGCGGCATCCTCGGCTTCCTTGGCGTCCTCCTCAGCAGAAATCTTGTTGGCCTCGGCCTCGGTGTCCTTGGCGACCTCCTTGATGATGGTGTCGGGGTCCTCTCGGTCCGCTGAGGAAGGATCTGGATGCCAAGGAGTGTGAAACGAGGCCAAGATCGAAAAAGGGAGAAGAGAAGAAACAAACAGGGACAGAAGGCAAGTGAACTCATCCGTGGCGGGCTGGGAAGAAGTGGCCCCTTTCCCGCCAACATCCGGTGCCGGGACGGGGCCGCCAGCGCCCAAGTTCGCCTCCTCCTCCTCCATGCGCATGGGCTCGATGCTCGGCGCCCTTGCCGGGGACGCCCCTCGGGGCGGCGTGGTAGATAGGGGCGGCATGTTCGGGGTGGCCCTCAGTGGCTCCTCCTGCTGCCGTCCTTCTCCTGCAACCAAGGCAAGGCCAGCGCCAAAGAATCGCACCCCAGCACATGTTAATGAGGGGTGGGTGATGAACGCACGCTGGGGGCTGAGGCGGGGGCTGCGCCAGGGCCTGTTATCCGGGCTGCTCTCCACCACTAGCGGCGCGTTTGAGATGCCCGCCGGGGGCTGGCTGCCCATCGAGGCCTTGGCCTTCTTCGCTACCCACTGGGCCAGCGTCTCCGTGTCCCTGCGAAGACAAAAACAGATCAAGAAAAGCAGCACGATTGGGAAGGGCGCAAACGACAAGGGGCAAGATACTTACTCATCTTCCCCCTCCTCTTCTGTCACTTTCCTCTTCCTCCTTGGACTGAGGGACGAGAAATCAAAGGCGGCCCTCGGGTCGGCGTCTGCGGTAGGAGGGGAAGGGGATGGAGTCTGGTAGCTCTTGGATGAAGAAGAGGCGGTCGTCCTCTTCTTCGCCACCACGACTTTCTTCTTCACTTCCGCGGCCCTCGTCTCGTGAACGGCCTCCCCCTGGACCCCTTGCCGCTGCTCGGCCCTGCCGGACCGGACCGGCTCACCAGAGCCGGCCCACCGCAGGACACGCCTTTTCTCCATGGCCGGAGGGTCATCAGCTTCGGCCTCGTCCTCGGTCGACTCCTCGGCCACATCTTCAACAAGGGGGACCTCGATGCTGGCGCCGCTGGCCCCCCGGCAGACTTCACCCAAATGGGTGAACTCCTTCTCCTATGCGGCCATGGCAGCCTCGTTCTCCATGCCGCTGGCGTTGCCGGCCGCCCTGACAAGATCCGTCTACGCCACCCTTGCGGTGATGTAGTCCAGCTCCTTCTGCGTGGTGTCCTGGATGAGTAGCGGCTCCTCATGGTCGAGCTCCTCCACCAGGGTGTCGAAGAACTCCTGCACCACGTGTGCTAGGGGCTCGACCCAGCCCAGGTCGAGACCGTGCGCGTTCAAGACAGGCATCATGTTGAGGATGTTGGACTAGCGGGAGTTGTTGCTCAGTGGGACCACTCCTGCCGGCAACCCGAATGAGGGCCCCTAGATGGTCTTGCCGGACTTTGCGGCCTTGCCGGTCCTCTCCACCCTGCCATCGGCATACACGTCGAGTTGGAAGAGCCTTTAGCAATACCAGGCGTGCCCCATCACCGTGAGATTGTGCTTCAGGCCGAGGCGGAGCCTCATGATGTCAGTCGTGTTTCTGAAATCCCATGACGGCCTCCCCTTCTTGTGCAGCGGAGCGATTCGGCGGCAGATGAAATCAGCCCCAATCATCTCAAGGGTGAGCCCGGCCGTGGTGAGGCGGCGAATCCTGGTGGTGGCGATCGAAAACTTCATGTCATCGACATCGAGGTTCCTCCATTCCGCGCTACGGATCGGCGGCTCTTGAAGAACGCCCCGACGAAACTCCGGTGGGTTCTCCTCCCCAATCCAACACCACCAGCCCCGCCACTCCTCCCACCTCTCCTTCAGGGCACCCTCCGGGTATGCACCTTTCCCCTGGGCGCTCGAGATCCAGGCAACACTCCTAGAGAGGGCGCCCCTAGGTTGGATGTGGGGATAGAAGTAGTGGTGGAAGAGCGCCGTGCTGGGGAGCACCCCGGTGAAGCCCTCACAGAGGTGGGCAAAGAACGCCAAGCACGCCACATGATAGAGCATTTCTTCATATAATCTTTTTAGCCTTTTTGCATTCTATTGTAATCATATTTTCACATTATTTACTTAAGAAATACTCCAATACCCCCATTATGCTACATTTACAACACTCCTCCATGTTTTGCAGAAAAGGGTGAAAAGGCCCAAAATCCTTCTATAATGGAGAGTGTCAAGAAACTGTGGTTGCTGTAATTTACGGAGGGACCCGACCGTGAAGAAAAGAAGTAACCATAGGGGCCAAGCTAAAGTTGGAGGGATCATCTTGTGAAGAAAGAAGAGAAGTGGAAGGGCAAAAGAGCAAAAGTGGCAGATCAGAGGAGGGGGATCAAATCCCTAGCGGCAACCATCGATCCCCTTTGGGCCTGGCTACTCAACTCTCTCCCTCACACCCACTTCTCCACCTCCGGCCGCCGCTGCGGCCAGGCCGGCGTGGCGGCGCGCCACCAGCACCTCCCACCACATCACCAACTTGCGCCATCCACCAGTGCCACCATCTTCTTCTCCTTCCCCGAATCCACCATCATCCATCCACACCGCCGCCACCAGCACCACAGCGCTTCCCCGCACCTCACGCACCTGCTCCTCTTCTTTTTCTCCTACGCCTTGCTGCTGCTCCTTTTTCCCTCGTCTTGCTGCTGCTACTCCATCTTCCTTTGCCCCTCTGCTCCTCCTCCCTCCTCTCAAGGCCCCTGCTGCTTATTCTTCTCCTCGCACCCCCTTGTTATTGCTTTTCCTCTGAACTTCTCCTTGCTGTTGCTCCTATTCCCTGCTGCTCTTCTCAAAATCCCAAGCTGCTGCTCCTTCTCTGAACCAACTGCTGGCTGCTATTACCTCCCCCCAAAACTGCCGTTGCTCCTCTTTCTTGCTGCACCTTCTCTCAAACGCCCCTGCTGCTAACTGCTGCTATCTCTCATTGTCCCTCTCTATATTCTCTGAATTTCTGTAATAGGAGATGTGTAATGCCCTGTAATGTTCAGATTCTATGAATGCTTGCAATCCGTGAATGATTCAGTTTCATGCTTATAAATATTGTATTACATATTGTGCGTTCTCACTAGTTGAAGTGCTCTTGTTGTGTATTTGTAGTTTGTCGGTCACCATATATGTGTATCTAACCTTGTGAATTTGTTCCAGTTTGAAGTTTATGTGTTTACTCAAGTACTTGTGATACAAAAATTTGTGTGTGAGTTTGTGTTGTGAAACATTTTTATTCAGCCATATAGCCGTGTTTCATCCCACTATTATATGTTTAATGGTTATATGTGTTCATGTCTTGTTGATTCCCTTTCGTCATTGATGTTTGTCTGTGTTAGTGTTTTAATTCCTCAAGCCTAATAAAAATACCAAAAAGACAGAGTATAATCTGAATATACCTTTGCTTATTTTTGCATTTTCTTTGGCGATGATCTTCGGGAACAACCTTGTTTAGTGTAGGTTTATTTTCTTGCATTCATAATCTGAATTGTGTTACCTAGCTTTAGCCAAGCACGATCATCGATTTGCCTAGTCCCCGAGGAGAACACGACACTCGTAGTTTGGGGCGTAAAAACCCCGCTATATTACAATTGATCATTTTGGTGCCGTTGCCGGGGACTAGCATCGAGCGATTGTGTGAAGCTATAGACTAGGCTTAGTATAGTTTTTTTTTAAATTTCCAGTCAAATTTATTTCTGTGTTTCTTTTACCTTTTTACTTTTTGTTGCTTCGGCTTATTAGGGTACTAACCCTCTCACTAGTCTTTGATGTTTGTGAGCGTGTGTAGGATATCTTACTTTTTGTAGGCTCATTGACAGTTGCACTTGAACATATGGCTTTAGTACGTGATCTTTGGTTGCCAAGTAGTTTGGACACGATGACAGGGCCAATTTGGCCATCTATTGAGGCCGAAAATTTTGAGTTGAGGCCTGGACTTATTGCTCTTGTCTTGCAGAATCAGTTTAGAGGATTACCCAATGAAGACCCTCATGAGCACATTAGTAATGTTCTGGAGTATGCCAATATAGTCCAGTACCATGGCGTTTCCCAAGATGCTATCAAGTGTATGTTGTTCACATTCTCTCTCAAAGATGCTGCTAAGGACTGGTACTATTCTTTGCCATCAAGATCATACACTTGGGGTGATATTTCGCAAGCTTTCCTGCATAGATATTTTCCACTTTACAAGCAAGCTGCAATTCGTGACCAGATCCTCAGTTTTGTGCAAGATGGAAGTGAGAGCTTGTATGCAGCTTGGGAGAGATATAAGTATTTGCTTAGAAAATGTCCTAATCATGGGAAAAAGGATTGGTTAGTGCTTCAGATATTCTATAGAGGGCTGACGAGATCTTATTGGTATGTCAGCTGGTGGAACAATCATGAACAAGACCGTTGAGGGTGCAATTATTCTCATTGAGAGCATTGCCTTCCACCAATTGCAATGGGGTTATGAAAGGCCTAGTTCAAATCTAAAGGTTGCAAGTTGTGTGCAATCAGAAGTTGTGTGTTCCATAAGTGAACAGAAATCATCCATGGTGCCTAATATTCAAAACCAGCATGTTTCATTCCAGGGACAACAACATTTCAGAACTGAATTAGAGCCTCCATATAGAAACATTGATCTTACTTCAATTATCCTTGATGATGATTATGATATTTTCCAAGATGATGCAACCACTGTAGGTCAGATGGATATCACAGTAGCAGATCCAATACCTCATGGCAATGAAACTGTTCAGAATGAGTCAAAGTTGCAAGAAGAGGTTTATGAGGAACCTACTCTGATTTACGCTAAGTTGAGACCGCAAGATATGGAGAAATTCACTTGTGTTAGTTAGCTATCTCACTGGTGGAATTTAGTCGTGTCACCAATTGCCCACACTTGTGTTACAACTCTATCTGGACTATTTGTCAAGAAGAAATCATTAGCTCCACCAGTGGTTACCTCTATCACAGTTAAAGAGAGTATCTCAGAGAAGAATAGTGAAGATGAGATTCCAACTCCTGCACATACAATTAAGAAAGTCGGAGACATTCCAAGGAGAGAGATACAAGAGGTTGAGTCAAATTTAGAAGAGCTGATACTTCAATATCCTGAGAAGATCCCATGTGTTGCTGAGCTGCATGACTGGTGGAAGTCATCGGTGTCACTGTTGAAACTTAGCAATGATGGTGATGAGGATAACGTTGCTCAGAAAGACAGCGAGGTAGTGATCTCAGCACCCCTACCAGATCATGTTAGTGAATATTCATAGATGGGGACACTTAAGACTCAATTAAGTGTTGCTGGTAGTAGCACCATAGAAGATCCAGAGGAAGAGAGACCTCAGATTGAAGATGTACTCAAAGCCAAGGCACAAGATGATCCAGAGTTCGAACAACCAAGTAATCAAGTTGAAGACTCATCATCTACTACTCTTGAAGAAGCAAAAGAAGCCGCTGTAGATGAACTTGAAGAACCAGAAATTGATTTGCCTATTGTCACACAAGAGCGTGATGTAGTAGGTTTATCTAATCCTCTTAATGACATGTCTTCATATGATTTGTTTGCTACTACCTTGCATTGCATGATGCCATCACTTAAGGTAGATTTGAAAAACTATTTGCTTGGACATGATCATACACACCCTATTAGTGGCATTGCTCATATCTCTGTTCATGATACTTATGTTCCTAATGCTATACCCATGCTTAATGAAACGTGTGATTCTAACACTAGCATTGAGCTTACTGATTTGTACCATCCTAAACATGTGCTTTATAGCTATGCTTATGTAATTGGATATTCGATTGATGACTTGGAGGGTATTATCCCTACCACATGCATTGTCTCTTTCGTTGAGTGATCTTTTAGGTTCTTGCTTGTGCACGAATCACTACATGCTGACCAAGTTCGAGATGACATTCCCTGGGACCTCGGTGGACCCATGGCATGGGGATGAGGAGAAGCAAGGAGCACACATGAAGAGAGAAGCTGGAGTAGGCATGAGATAGGGAAGCAAAAGGAGAGGAGTCACAATGCACGAGGAAGCAAAGGAGAAGAGTTGTAGTTTAGAGAGTGTCGAGCGAGTGCTACTTCCTATAAAAACCCGGTGAGCTGTTTCATGACCCATTCCTAGTATATCATCCATTGATACATGCTGAAATCAAATGTTATTTTGGTCGCTTGAGCAATTTCTTCAATATCATCCCACTAAATTTTACCTTCGACATAGGGTGATTGATGTGAATATGTGAAGTGAGTGTTGAATGCCTTGTAAACTAGTGATCTACACAATGCTTGCTTTGCTGAAATTAGTGAAAGCTATTAGTTTTGAGTGCTCAAATCCCTAGTACACTAGAAAACTTAATCATTTTCTGCTTTTACCTCGATACACCAAGATCATTAAGTGTCAGATGCTGAGTTTGTGCCTAATGTGTTCCCATTGAGAGCAATCACCTAACCACTATGGATTAGCATGCTATGTTCCCTGGATCGGTAGCATGTGAACCAGACATGGAGAAGTGATGATTCCTATTTTTGTGCTTATGCGTTGTTCATTTAAGATAAGTAATAATGAATAAATAAGTCTGACTACCTACAGTAGCATGTCATGTTCCCGGGATCGGTGGCATGTGAAATCGGGTTGGCTTGCGTAGTAATTAATAATAAAAAAATGTAATTGTCGAACCAGGTGTATACCATGTTCTCGGGATCGGTGGTATGTTCCTTTGGGGAGACAAACAAACTAAAAAAACTAATAATTGGTCGAGCCAGGTGTATACCATGTTCTCGGGATCGGTGGTATGTTCCTTTGGTGCGACTGATAAAATATTATCATTATTTCCTTCAAATTTAATAAGTGGTTCAACCACAATGTTATATTTCTGCAAATAAGTGATTTAATTCAAGTTCCTTTTGTTCTCAGGATCATGCTCTCTTTATGAACCTTTTGGCACAGTCAGCATTTGAACTTGCTAATCTTCGTTTATCATTGAAAAAGTTTAAAATATCCGAGTTTAATAGTGTCCTATTGATATGTAGCACTCTTAACCATTGATTTTCACTAGCTAAGTCCAAAGCATGCAATGTTTGGAGATTTACTTTACTGGGACATTCTCTAGTCAGCTCACTGTTCACTATCTAGCTCTTGTCATATGCCTTTGCTTGAGGACAAGCAAAGATTTAAGTGTGGGGGAACTTGATAGAGCATTTCTTCATATAATTTTTTTTTAGTTTTTTTGCATCCTATTGTAATCATATTTTCACATTATTTACTTAAGAAGTACTCCAATACCCCCATTATGCTACATTTACAACACTCCTCCATGTTTTGCAGAAAAGGGTGAAAATGCCCAAAATCCTTCTATAATGGAGAGTGTCAAGAAACTGTGGTTGCTGTAATTTACGGAGGGACCTGACCGTGAAGAAAATAAGTAACCATAGGGGCCAAGCTAAAGTTGGAGGGATCATCTTGTGAAGAAAGAAGAGAAGTGGAAGGGCAAAAGAGCAAAAGTGGCAGATCAGAGGAGGGGGATCAAATCCCTAGCGGCAACCATCGATCCCCTTTGGGCCTGGCTACTCAACTCTCTCCCTCACACCCCCTTCTCCACCTCCGGTCGCCGCTGCGGCCAGGACGGCGTGGCGGCGCGCCACCAGCACCTCCCACCACATCATCACCTTGCGCCATCCACCAGCGCCACCATCTTCTTCTCCTTCCCCGAATCCACCATCATCCATCCACACCGCCGCCACCAGCACCACAGCGCTTCCCCGCACCTCGCGCCCCTGCTGCTCTTCTTTTTCTCCTATGCCTTGCTGCTGCTCCTTTTTCCCTCGTCTTGCTGCTGCTACTCCATCTTCCTTTGCCCCTCTGCTCCTCCTCCCTCCTCTCAAGGCCCCCTGCTGCTTCTTCTTCTCCTCGCACCCCCTTGTTATTGATTTTCCTCTGAACTTCTCCTTGCTGTTGCTCCTATTCCCTACAACTCTTCTCAAAATCCCAAGCTGCTGCTCCTTCTCTGAACCAACTGCTGGCTGATATTACCTCTCCCCAAAACTGCCGTTGCTCCTCTTTCTTGCTGCACCTTCTCTCAAACGCCCCTGCTGCTAACTGCTGCTATCTCTCTTTGTCCCTCTCTATATTCTCTGAATTTCTGTAATAGGAGATGTGTAATGCCCTGTAATGTTCAGATTCTATGAATGCTTGCAATCCGTGAATGATTCAGTTTCATGCTTATAAACATTGTATTACATATTGTGCGTTCTCACTAGTTGAAGTGTTCTTGTTGTGTATTTGTAGTCTGTCGGTCACCATATATGTGTATCTAACCTTGTGAATTTGTTCCAGTTTGAAGTTTATGTGTTTACTCAAGTACTTGTGATACAAAAATTTGTGTGTGAGTTTGTGTTGAGAAACATTTATATTCAGCCATATAGCCGTGTTTCATCCCACTATTATACGTTTAATGGTTATATGTGTTCATGTCTTGTTGATTCCCTTTCGTCGTTGATGTTTGTCTGTGTTAGTGTTTTAATTCCTCAAGCCTAATAAAAATACCAAAAAGATAGAGTATAATCTGAATATACCTTTTCTTATTTTGCATTTTCTTTGGCGACGATCTTCGGGAACAACCTTGTTTAGTGTAGGTTTATTTTCTTGCATTCATAATCTGAATTGTGTTACCTAGCTTTAGCCAAGCACGATCATCGATTTGCCTAGTCCCTGAGGAGAACACGACACTCGTAGTTTGGGGCGTAAAAACACCGCTATATTACAATTGATCACGACAGCATTCGGCGTGACATCCAACAAATGGAAGCCAAAGGTGCGCATTATGTTGTTGAAGAAATCAGAAAAAGGGGGGCAGAGCCTGCAGAAGAAGAAGTCAACAAAGAATGAGTACCGTTTGGGCCCCTTGATGGCCTTGCCGCAGTCGGCGGGGATGGCGTGCATGGTAGAGTGCCCCGTCGTCTTTGTCCCCCACAGAGGCCTGAAGAAGTCTTTGAGGTCAAATACGTCGATTGACGAAGGGGAGAAATAAGCGAACTGCGCCCGCCGCGCCACGGCCTCCCTCTCCGGCACCTCCTTCTCCTTTGCATCTTTGGCTGCTCTCTTGCCCTTGCTGGTTTTGGGCGCCATGGCGGCTGGAAGGGGCGAGGGGTCAAGAACAATGGAAGGCGTGGCGGCGGCGAGCAAGTGCGAAAGCTCGAGGAGGAAGAAGGACGGGATGGCGGTTCCGAGATTGGGGAAAGCACAGGGGGGAAATGAGCAGCGTGCCCGCGGTTATTCCTTTTTATGGGGAGGTGTGGGCTGCTTCTTTTGCCATTAACTGTGATGTGACGCATGCATGCAGCAGTCGCTCCACGCATGACCCCCACATCACGCACGACCCCCATGTCGTGCGTTCAACGCAAGTCATGGGGAAGCGCAGCAGATAGGAGAAATTACCGCGGTAAAATCCGCCCCGCCTGCCCGCGCACCGTTCTGGGCCTAGACCAACAACGCGTTGCGCTTATGTGTGGCCCAGGCCCGGGCGCTCCTGTCGGTGTACTAAAGTAGGGGCTCTCCTTTGTACCTTACTAGTGCACGGGCAGTCAGAACCGCGCCCACAGCCACACTTAGCAGGGCAGAAGGAGGAGTCAAAGCCGCGGGACGGTGAAAACAAACGCCAAGACCAGAAGCACAAGGGGCAAGAGGGCGAGGAGGGTTCCCCTGGCAAGATCCTTGCCGGGGCGGCCTCCGCAGCTCCGGCAGGAGCCTTGCCGGGGCAACTTGCCCAATGCCAGCAGGGCGCGCCACCCTTGAGCCCAAGGTTTCCAAACACCATCAACCACGTTGGAGCCCACGCTCGGGAGGCGCCCCTGTGGTGGCATGCAGATCTTTGTAAAGACAAGGATCAGAAGACAATGATCCACGATAAGATATTTTCCAAGGAAATCCACAAGACCTCCGGCAAGGTCCATGCCGGGGACGACCACTTGTCGCGGCAAGACCCTTGCCGGGGCCCCGGCAAGACCCTTGCTGAGTGCATAGGCGCAGCCACAACCAGGCCCACGCCCGCCAAGGTGCCATTGCTGTTCCCATGCAGCTGCCAGCCCACGAGCTAGGCAGGCACCTGCGTGTCAACAAGAGGCCTCTAGGCCAACTCAGCAAACGCCTACGTGGTGGCATGAAAATCATCGTGAATGCCCTACCATCGCGCCACCTTAGCAGCGTGCCAGCCTACATGGCACCATGCTCCCCGCTGGCCTGGACGCATGTCGGAGCGAGGTGGAGCGGCGGCGGACGGGACGGGGGCTGGTTTCCATCCCCGATAAAGTGAGGGGGACACCTAAGGGTCGCATTAAATGTGACTTGTCCCGTAATGGCTAGCGATAAGCTCAGCCATTGTACACCGTTGCCACCTCCTATGTGCCACTGTGGCGATCCCCTTGACTATAAAAGTAGGCCCAAGGCATACTGGAGAGGGATTCGAACCCCTTGGCAAGTTACGCATTGTAACTAGCTCAAGAATAGTAAGAACACTCAAGTAGACACTAAAGCGAGACTAGGGTATTATGCACGTCGCTGCCCGAACCTGGGTAAACGATCTGTGTGCTTGACTGACTATTGATCCCGCTCTTCTCACAACCCCGCGCCCTGCAACTGTAGTAGGGATTCTTGTGATCCCATAGGTGTCGTTTCCACCGACAATAGTCTCATCAAATCATGTCATCATCATAATCATCATCCAACACAAAGTGGTCTCTCGCATCATCTTGAAAATAGTGATACAAGTCTCAATTAATTGCAACTACATCGTCATCCATCTAAACAATGATATATGTATGCGAGAAGAGCTATCACTATGAGTGAGAGCGGAACTATGCAATACATGAGTTCGTATCCCTCTCTCGCATTAGCGTGAACCTAAACTAACTAGTGGTTGTCACTCGAAAACCGGAAACTGGTACACCTGGGCCTGACACTCCGGCCACTTGTCGTATACTCCTGGCGTAGAACTCCTTCGCCATCGATGATCTATGCACCTGCATCGTCACATGAGTCGATGATATGCAACATATATAGTTGAGCAACAGAAAGAGACAGACTTGGGAAAAATAGAAGAAACATATCATAAGCATAAATAACAAAGTTCACTGTACCCAAAATGCCCTAGCTAGAGTAATCTTCGCTAGTCGAGGAGGGCGGTTTAATTACATCACAAATAAAGTTTCATCGTGCATAACTCAAAGTTTTGTCATACAGAAAGTATGGATTAAACGGACACATTGTCATATATCGACAATCACTCCAACATGTTGTGCCATCAATCCAAGTCAAGGAGATAGTCCCCGAGCTTAGTGAAAGGCTTCAGGTCGAGACGCTGAGCGGCTATGCGTGTTAGGACGTCTTCCCGCGACATTTGTCCTTCTTCATAAAACATCCCTTTTTTTTGACGACCTCCTTCATGATGATTTGGGCAAGTTCGCGTTGGATGTGATAGAACTCAGCTCGAAGTAGATGATCCTCAATATCTCCTAAGTTCTTTGCCCATTGCAGAATATGGGCATCGCCGGATCTAGGTGACATGCGAAGGTTCTGGTGATCCCGTCTGTACTCCAGCATGTGGTGTAGGACACAAAATCCATCATTAAGAGAATCACTCAGTTGCTGGATGCAGCAGAAGTCGGTCTTATGGTTGAAGGCGGGCCTGCCGTCCCTTTTCTTCTTGTCCTTGACCTCTCCACCCCGTGTGCCGTAGTAAAACATATCACTGTCGAGAGCAGACTTCATGTGGGTGTAATCCTTTTTGTTAATGTTCTTCGACGAGTCCAAGTAAAGAGCGTGGGATTATCGGGGGTAGAGGATGATGAGGACGGCGCGCCCGCCGCTGCACAAAATAAGTACACCTCAAATTAATTAGCCTCCATCGTGCAAATGAATGATTGAAATCGAAGGAAGGATATCCGCGTGGGTGACTTACAGGGGATGATAAGGCACAATAATCGCCTCCTTGTCCTTATTGGCGAGCATGAAATTGGCGATGTATTCCCTCGCGTATTGACGATGCTCTCCGCAGACTCCCAAGAAGTCCTCGTGCATGAAGTACGGGTCAGCGAAACAGGTATAAAGTATCTGCTCAACCCCGACGAGGTAGTTCATGTGCAAGGCATAAGGGAGGACAAACGTAAAATCTAGCTTCTTCAAGTGAAACATGTCGAAGATGTAATCGAATGGAAGGAAGAACTTCTCCGCGGGGAATGTGTCGACGTACGACAATTGCCGCGACACATTAACCAAGTAGAGTGGTTATCTTGGATTTTTCGAGGCGATGATGCCTTTCTCTACCCACAGCACATGATCATGAAGTCTCCTTAGATCGCCGAATCTGGCCCCTAGCGCTGCTTTAGGTAGGATTGGTTCACCGGGTATATGCCATTTTGCCGCACCGGGGATATTTATACGGTCTTGAACCCGAGGCTGCTGAGGCGGCTTGATCATAGAAGCAACTTTGTTGACTTTCCTCAGTCTCTTCCTAGGCTTCTTTGCTACCGAAAGGTCGTCCATAATACGTTCAGACTCCAAAGGCGGCAATTCAGGCACCGACTCATGACGCTCAAACCCTAAGTAGGCACCAGTATTGAAATACTGTTGAGTGTCATCGTCATCCTCATCCTCATCTATGGCGACGTCACCAGCGACTAATGGAGCCTCTTCCTCACCTCGTCCTCTATCACCCAGCACGATAGCCAACGCTAATTGGGTAGGTGGGGTGTTGATGTTCATACCTAACTGTGTGATCGTGGGTGTACTCCCGGCCGCCTCCAGATGAAGAAGACTCTTTGGCCACAACAAGACCCACGTCTTGCAATCGCCAAGCCTCCGCGGGGTCTCATCGTCATCTCCCCCTAGTAACGGAGGAACCAAATTCTCGTGGCCCGGTTTGACACTGGCCATGGAAACCTTGAAGGCGTCCAGGGGGATCGGCCGCCCGTGGAACAATGGTTCCTTCGGCTTCATTATCATCGCTTTCTCTGCGTCCACCTTTTGGTCGCCGATGGTGTACAATATGGTGCACGGGGTTACGCCGGAGTGCAAAGACATGTCTGCAACATGAGACATCCGAAAGGCAACGGAAACGGGAGATTATACATTTATTGAAGAGGGCCGGTGTGACAGATACCGTGAGGGCGTCAAACTCAGCCAAAGACGAAGCACCACCGAGCACGTCCGGTGCCGGAGCAGGTGCAGGAGCAGGTGCAGGTGCAGGTGCTAGTGCAACGCTAGTCGAGCTGCTCCCGAAGAAGTCAGGAAGGGGAAAGTCCGCTGCATTTTTTTCTATATTTTGCCTGCTCCAATTGAAAACAGCCGGAACCAAGACATTAGACATATCTGCAACCACATGTTTTGCGGCAGGTACCGCAGTTGCGACTATCTCACATGATTTCTTCTCAACCGCAATCTCAACCTTCTTGTCGATGTTTTCTTCAGTAAACATCCGTCTTTCCTGTCTCTCCTCCGTGGTCTCACGGTAGTCCTTCTTCCACATGGCGTCGTCTTCGACACCGTGCACGCGTCCATACGACGGTCGAGTCTCCACCGGGAGTCCTTTCAATATGTTCAACGCCCAGTTGAATGGAGTGTCCCACTTGCGCCTCGCCAATGCCTCAGACGGCGAGTCACTTTCAACCGCTATTGTGTGGTGCTCTCTCTACAAAAGGCACAAGGATCGTTTACAAATATGACTAACGTGCAGTTGAATGGATCAGAAACTAAAATTATCAGCAGTCTCATGAACTCTGTCATGATCGGGTCCGTCTTGAAAACCTTCTTGACTGAGTCCCAATGGTGTTGTGCCCTGAGGACATCACGCTCCTGCGGGACGATGAAGTCCGCCAAGGGGTATGGGATGCCCAGACTATCGCGTTCCGCGTCCTCCTTGGCCCATATCGACATCTTCCCGCTGTAACCACAGCTTCCGAGGTGGTGGCACCCCATGTTCCTCTGTTGAAGCCTCTTCATGTACTTTGACTTTTTTTGGCAGCTTTGGCCTCACAAGCCGCCTTGAATATTTCAAAGTGCTCTTCCGTGATTGTCGGATTATCCTTTACAATCTCGGAGTAGGGTTCTGTTGGGTACCGTAGTAATTTTAAAAAATTTCCTATGCACACGCAAGATCATGGTGATGCATAACAACGAGAGGGGAGAGTGTGTCCACGTACCCTCGTAGATCGAAAGCAGAAGCGTTAGCACAACGCGGTTGATGTAGTCGTACGTCTTCACGGCCCGACCGATCAAGCACCGAACGCACGGCACCTCCGAGTTCTTGCACACGTTCAGCTCGATGATGTCCCTCGAACTCTGATCCAGGTGAGTGACAAGGGAGAGTTCCTTCAGCACGACGGTGTGGTGACGATGATGATGTTCTACCGACGCAGGGCTTTGCCTAAGCACCGCTACGATATTATCGAGGTGGATTATGGTGGAGGGGGGGGGGCACCGCACACGGCTAAGAGATCAATGATCAATTGTTGTGTCTATGGGGTGCCCCCTGCCCCCGTATATAAAGGAGCAAGGGAGGAGGAGGCCGGCCCTAGGAGGAGCGCGCCAAGGGAGTAGGATTCCTACTCCTAGTAGGAGTAGGTTTCCTTCTTTCCTAGTCCAACTAGGAGAAGGGGGGAAAGGAGGGGAGGGGAGAAGGAAGGGAGAGGGGGGCTGCGTCCCAAACCCCTTGTCCAATTCGGACTGGGCTTGGGAGGGGCGCGCTCCACCTCCTGGCTGCTGCCTCTCCTTCCCACTAAGGCCCATTAACGCCCAATACTCTTCCCCGTATTCCCGTAACTCCCCGGTACTCCGAAAAATACCCGAATTACTCGGAACCTTTCCGATGTCCGAATATATTCGTCCAATATATCGATCTTTACGTCTCGACCATTTCAAGACTCCTCGTCATGTCCTAGATCTCATCCGGGACTCCGAACTACTTCGGTAAATCAAATCACATAACTCATAATATAATCGTCATCTAACTTTAAGTGTGCGGACCCTACGGGTTTGAGAACTATGTAGACATGACCGAGACACATCTCTGGTCAATAACCAATAGTGGAACCTGGATGCTCATATTGGCTCCTACATATTCTACGAAGATCTTTATCGGTCAAACCGCATAACAGTATACGTTGTTCCCTTTGTCATCGGTATGTTACTTGCCCGAGATTCGATCGTCGGTATCTCAATACCTAGTTCAATATCGTTACCGGCAAGTCTCTTTACTCGTTACGTAATGCATCATCTCATAACTAACTCATTAGTCACATTGCTTGCAAGGCTTATAGTGATGTGCATTATCGAGAGGACCCGATACCTCTCCGACAATCGGAGTGACAAATCCTAATCTCGAAATACGCCAACCCAACAAGTACCTTCGGAGACACCTGTAGAGCACTTTTATAATCACCCAGTTACGTTGTGACGTTTGGTAGCACACAGAGTGTTCCTCCAGTAAACGGGAGTTGCATAATCTCATAGTCACAGGAACATGTATAAGTCATGAAGAAAGCAGTAGCAACATACTAAACGATCAAGTGCTAAGCTAACGGAATGGGTCAAGTCAATCACATCATTCTCCTAATGATGTGATCCCGTTAATCAAATGACAGCTCTTTGTCCATGGCTAGGAAACATAACCATCTTTGATTAATGAGCTAGTCAAGTAGAGGCATACTAGTGACACTCATTTTGTCTATGTATTCACACATGTATCATGTTTCCGGTTAGTACAATTCTAGCATGAATAATAAACATTTATCATGAAATAAGGAAATAAATAATAACTTTATTATCACCTCTAGGGCATATTTCCTTCAGTCTCCCACTTGCACTAGAGTCAATAATCTAGTTCACATCATCATGTGATTCAACACCAATATTCACATCTGTATGTGATTAACACCCATAGTTCACATCATCATGTGACCAACACCCAAAAGGGTTTACTAGAGTCAATAATCTAGTTCACATCACTATGTGATTAACACCCAAAGAGTACTAAGGTATGATCATGTTTTGCTTGTGAGAGAAGTTTAGTCAACGGGTCTGTCACATTCAGAGCCGTATGTACTTTGCAAATATTCTATGTCTACAATGCTCTACACGGAGCTACTCTAGCTAATTGCTCCCACTTTCAATATGTATCCGGATTGAGACTTAGAGTCATCTAGATCAATGCCAAAACTTGTATCGACGTAACCCTTTACGACGAACCTTTTGTCACCTCCATAATCGAGAAACATATCCTTATTCCACTAAGGATAATTTTGACCAATGTCTAGTGATCTACTCCTAGATCACTATTGTACTCCCTTGACAAACCAAGGAAGAGTATACAATAGGTCTGGTCCATAGCATGGCATACTTTTATAGAACCTATGACTGATGCATAGGGAATGACTTTCATTCCCTTTCTATTTTCTGTCGTGGTCGGGATTTGAGTCTTTACTCAATTTCATACCTTTGCAACACAGGCAAGAACTTTTTCTTTGACTGTTCCATTTTGAACTACTTCAAAATCTTGTCCAGGTATGTACTCATTGAAAATCTTATCAGGCGTCTTGATCTATCTCAATAGATCTTGATGCTCAATATGTAAGTAGCTTTACTGAGGTCTTTCATTTAAAGAACTCCTTTCAAACACTTCTTTATGCTTTCCAGAAATTTTTTACATCATTTCTGATCAAAAATATGTCACTCACATATACTTATCAGAAAGGCTGTAGTGCTCCCACTCACTTTATTGTAAGTACAGGCTTCACTGCAAGTCCGTATAAAACCATATGCTTTGATCAACTTATCAAAGCGTATATCCCTACTCCGAGATGCTTGCACCAGTCCATAGATGGATCGCTGGAGCTTGCACATTTTGTTAGCACCTTTCGGATCGACAAAACCTTCTGGTTGCATCATATACAACTCTTCTTTAATAAATCCATTAAGGAATGCAGATTTGACATCCATTTGCTGGATTTCATAAAATGTGGCAATTGCTAACATGATTCGGACAGACTTAAGCATCGATACGAGTGAGAAAATCTCATTGTATTCAACACCTTGAACTTGTCTAAAAACTTTTTGTGACAAGTCTAGCTTTGTAGATAGTAACACTACTATCAGCATCTGTCTTCCTCTTGAAGATCCATTTATTTTCTATGGCTTGCCGATCATCGGGAAAGTCCACCAAAGTCCACACTTTGTTCTCATGCATGGATCCCATCTCAGATTTCATGGCCTCAAACCATTTCGCGGAATCTGGGCTCATCATCGCTTCCTCATTGTTCGTAGGTTTATCATGGTCTAGTAACATGACTTACAGAACGGGATTACACTACCACTTTGGTGCGGACTGTACTCTGGAAGACCTATGAGGTTCTGTAGTAACTTGATCTGAAGTTTCATGATCATCATCATTAGCTTCCTCACTAATTGGTGTAGGTATCACTGGAACTGATTTCAGTGATAAACTATTTTCCAATTCAGGAGAAGGCACTATTACCTTATCAAGTTCTTCTTTTCTCCCACTCACTTCTTTCGAGAGAAACTCCTTCTCTAGAAAGGATCCATCTTAGCAATGAATATCTTGCTTTCGGATCTGTGATAGAAGGTGTACCCAACAGTCTCTTTTGGGTATCCTATGAAGACTCATTTCTCCGATTTGGGTTTGAGCTTATCAGGATGAAACTTTTTCATATAAGCATTGCAACCCCAAATTTTAAGAAACGACAGCTTAGAATTCATGCTGAACCATAGTTCATACGGTGTCATCTCAACGGATTTAGATGGTGCCCTTTTTAACGTGAATGCAGCTGTCTCTAATGCATAACCCCAAAACGATAGTGGTAAATTGGTAAGAGACATCATAGATCGCACTATATCTAATAAAGTGCGGTTATGACATTCAGACACACCATTATGCTGTGGTGTTCCAGGTGGCATGAGTCTGTGAAACTATTCCACATTGTTTTAATTGAACACCAAACTCGTAACTCAAATATTTGTGTCTGCAATCAAATCATAGAAACTTTAATTTCTTGTTACGATGATTCTCCACTTCACTCTGAAATTCTTTGAACTTTTCAAATGTTTCAGACTTGTGCTTCATTAAGTAGATATACTCATATCTGCTCAAATCATCAGTGAAGGTCAGAAAATAACGATACCCGCCACGAGCATCAACACTCATTGGACCGCATACATCGGTATGTATTATTTCCAACAAGTCAGTAGCTCATTCCATTGTTCTGGAGAACGGAAATTTAGTCATCTTTCCCAAAAGGCACGGTTCGCAAGCATCAAATGATTCATAATCAAGTGATTCCAAAAGTCCATTTTTCTGGAGTTTCTTCATGCGATTTACACCGATATGACCCAAACGGCAGTGCCACAAATATGTTGCACTATCATTATCAACTTTGCATCTTTTGGTATCAATATTATGAATATGTGTATCACTACGATCGAGATTCAACAAACTATTTTCATTGGGTGTATGACCATTGAAGGTTTTATTCATGTAAACAGAACAACAATTATTCTCTGACTTTAAATGAATAACCGTATTACAATAAACATGATCAAATCATATTCATGCTCAACGCAAAAGCCAAATAACATTTATTTAGGTTTAACACTAATCCCGAAATTATAGGGAGTGTGCAATGATGATCATATCAACCTTGGAACCACTTCCAACACACATCATCACTTCACCTCAACTAGTCTCTGTTTATTCTGTAACTTCTGTTTCGAGTTACTAATTTTTAGCAACCGAACAAGTATCAAATACTCAAGGGCTACTACAAACACTAGTAAGGTACACATCAATAACCTGTATATCAAATATACCCTTGTTCACTTTGCCATACTTCTTATCCAATAAATATTCAGGGCATTTCCTCTTCTAGTGACCATTTCCTTTGCAGTAGAAGCACTTAGTTTCAGGCTTTGGTCCAGCTTTGGGCTTCTTCACGGGAGTGACAACTTGCTTGCCATTCTAGTTGAAGTTCCCTTTCTTTCCCTTTGCCCTTTTCTTGAAACTAGTGGTCTTGTCAATCAACAACACTTGATGCTCTTTTCTTGATTTCTACCTTCGTCGATTTCAGCATCACAAAGAGCTCGGGAATCGTTTTCGTCATCCCTTGCATTATAGTTCATTACGAAGTTCCAGTAACTTGGTGATGGTGACTAGAGAACTCTGCCAATCACTATCTTATCTGGAAGATTAGCTCCCACTTGATTCAAGCGATTGTAGTACTCAGACAATCTAAGTACTTGCTCACTAGTTGAGCAATTCTCCTCCATCTTTTAGGCGAAGTATTTTTCAGAGGTCTCATACCTCTTGACACAGGCATAAGTCTGAAATATCAATTTCATCTCATGGAGCATCTAATATGTTCCGTGACGTTTCAAAAACGTTTTTTGTAGTCCCGGTTCTAAGCCATAAAGCATGGTGCACAAAACTATCAAGTAGTCATCATATTGAGCTAGCCAAACGTTCACAACATCTGCATCTGCTCCTACAATAGGTCTGTCACCTACCGGTGCATCAAGGATAAACCTCAGATCACGGATCTAATCCGCATCATTGCTACTAATATCTTTCAACATAGTTTTTCTCTAGGAACATATCAAAAATAAACATAGGGAAGCAACAACGCGAGCTATTGATCTACAACATAATTTGCAAAATACTACCAGGACTAAGTTCATTATAAATTAAAGTTCAATTAATCATATTACTTAAGAGCTCCCACTTAGATAGACATCCCTCTAATCATCTAAGTGATCATGTGATCCAAATCAACTAAACCATAACTGATCATCACGTGAAATGGAGTAGTTTTCCTGGTGAACATCACTATGTTGATCATATCTACTATATGATTCACGCTCGACCTTTCGGTCTCAGTGTTCCGAGGCCATATCTGCATATGCTAGGCTCGTCAAGTTTAACCTGAGTATTCTGTGTGTGCAAAACTGGCTTGCACCCGTTGTAGATGGACATAGAGCTTATCACACCCGATCATCATGTGGTGTCTGGGCAGGACGAACTTTGGCAATGGTGCATACTCAGGGAGAACACTTTTATCTTGAAATTTAGTGAGAGATCATCTTATAATGCTACCGTCAACCAAAGCAAAATAAGATGTATAAAGGATAAACATCATATGCAATCAAAATATGTGACATGATATGGCCATCATCATCTTGTGCCTTTGATCTCCATCTCCAAAGCATCGTCATGATCTACATCGTCACCGGCATGACACCATGATCTCCATCATCTTGATCTATATCAATGTGTCGTCACATGGTCGTCTCGCCAACTATTTCTCTTGCAACTATTGCTATCGCATAGCGATAAAGTAAAGCAATTATTTGGCACTTGCATCTTATGCAACCAAGAGACAACCATAGGGCTTTTGCCCGTTGCTGATAACTTGGTTACAAAACATGATCATCTCATACAATATAGCATCACCTCTTGACCATATCACATCACAACATGCCCTGCAAAAACAAGTTAGACGTCCTCTACTTTGTTGTTGGAAGTTTTACGTGGCTGCTACGGGCTGAGCAAGAACCGTTCTTACCTACGCATCAAAACCACAACGATAGTTCGTCAAGTTACTGATGTTTTAACCTTCTGAAGGACCGGGTGTAACCACACTTAGTTCAACTAAAGTTGGATAAACTGACACCCGCCGGCCACCTATGTGCAAAGCACGTCGGTAGAACCAGTCTCGCGTAAGCGTACGCGTCGGTCCGGGCCGCTTCATCCAACAATACCGCCGAACCAAAGTATGACATGCTAGTAAGCAATATGACTTGTATTTCCCACAACTCACTTGTGTTCTACTTGTGCATATAGCATCTACGCATAAACCTGGCTCGGATGCCACTGTTGGGTAACGTAGTAATTTCAAAAAAATTCCTACACACACGGAAGATCATGGTGATGCATAGCAACGAGAAGGGAGAGTGTTTCCACGTACCCTCGTAGACCGAAAGAAGAAGCATTAGCACAACGCGGTTGATGTAATCATACGTCTTCACGACCCGATCGATCAAGCATCGAACGCACGACACCTTCGAGTTCTTGCACACGTTTAGCTCGATGACGTCCCTCGAAAACCGATCCAGCCGAGTGTCGACGGAGAGTTCCGTCAGCACGATGGCGTGGTGACGATGATGATGTTCTACCGACGTAGAGCTTCGCCTAAGCACCGCTACAATATTATCGAGGTGGATTATGATGGAGGGGGGCACCGCACACGGCTAAGAGATCAATGATCAATTGTTGTGTCTATGGCGTGCCCCCTGCCCTCTGTATATAAAGGAGCAAGGGAGGAGGAGGAAGGCCCTAGGAGGGGCGCGCCAAGGGAGTAGGATTCCTACTCCTAGTAGGAGTAGGTTTCCTTCTTTCCTAGTCCAACTAGGAGAAGGGGGGAAAGGAGGGGAGGGGAGAAGGAAGGGAGAGGGGGCCGCGCCCCAAACCCCTTGTCCAATTCGGACTGGGCTTGGGAGGGGCGCGCTCCACCTCCTGGCTGCTGCCTCTCCTTCCCACTAAGGCCCATTAAGGCCCAATACTCTTCCCGTATTCCCGTAACTCCCCAGTACTCCGAAAAATATCCGAATCACTCGGAACCTTTCTGATGTCCGAATATAGTCGTCCAATATATCGATCTTTACATCTCGACCATTTCAAGACTCCTCGCCATGTCCCCGATCTCATCCGGGACTCCGAACTACTTCGGTACATCAAATCACATAACTCATAATATAATCGTCATCTAACTTTAAGTGTGCGTACCCTACGAGTTCGAGAACTATGTAGACATGACCGAGACACATCTCTGGTCAATAACCAATACGAAACCTAGATCCTCATATTGGCTCCTACATATTCTACGAAGATCTTTATCGGTCAAACCGCATAACAACATACGTTGTTCCCTTTGTCATCGGTATGTTACTTGCCCGAGATTCGATCGTCGGTATCTCAATACCTAGTTCAATCTCGTTACCGGCAAGTCTCTTTACTCGTTACGTAATGCATCATCTCGTAACTAACTCATTAGTCACATTGCTTGCAAGGCTTATAGTGATGTGCATTACCGAGAGGGCCCAGAGATACCTCTCCAACAATCAGAGTGACAAATCCTAATCTCGAAATACCCCAACCCAACAAGTACCTTCGGAGACACCTGTACATCACTTTTATAATCACCCAGTTACGTTGTGACGTTTGGTAGCACACAAAGTGTTCCTCTGGTAAACGGGAGTTGCATAATCTCATAGTCACAGGAACATGTATAAGTCATGAAGAAAGCAGTAGCAACATACTAAACGATCAAGTGCTAAACTAACGGAATGGGTCAAGTCAATCACATCATTCTCCTAATGATGTGACCCTGTTGTCAAATGACAACTCTTTGTCCATGGCTAGGAAACATAACTATCTTTGATTAATGAGCTAGTGACACTCAGTTTGTCTATGTATTCACACATGTATCATGTTTTCGGTTAATACAATTCTAGCATGAATAATAAACATTTATCATGAAATAAGAAAATAAATAATAACTTTATTATCGCCTCTAGGGCATATTTCCTTCAGGTTACTTTTCATTGACGATCTGATGTTTCACCCTTGCTTTCCATGGCGGCCAACGCGTCGCTAAACTTGGTCATGGCGTGGTTGTTTATCTTCTTCATTGCCGGGTTTATCTGGATCTTTATAATCCTTTTCATTCTGGCCCGGGAACAAGAATATCTATTGCAACTTCTTTAGGACGGAGGGCCTCATATTATCTATCTTCTATAGTTTCTCATTGTTGATGGTGGCGGTTGTCCGTACGATGCAGCCTATTTGATTGCCGTAGCACGTGTGCGCTTCCGCGGGCACGTTTGGCTCAAAATTGCCGCCGTCCACCTCTGTGACCACCAGTCTAGTAGTCCTGAGCTTGTTAGAAAGCCGTTGAATCTTTGCTTTCGGTTCTATACCGGCTCCGCTAGTCTCAGCGTCGGTCTTAGTCTCAACACCGGTCTCGATGCCGGTCTCACTCTCAGCGCCGGTCTCAGTCTCAGCACTAGAGTCGATGTCGATCTCAGTCTCCGATGTGACAGGTGGACCCAACAACGTCAACCGTTGATTGTCGGCTTCCCTCAAAAATTCATCTGCCGCCAAGTAGACGTTGTCGCTGTCACCAGAACCCTGTCCTTCATCGTTGCTAGCCATGTTTCCTACGATTAAATCTAGTTAATTAATTCTAGACCTAATAAAATGAATAATGACATAAAAAGGCCTATCCTTTGCAGGAATGGTTACTCCTTCCCGGTGCGGCAAATCCCGGGCACTCGGTATGTCCTAGTTTGTAGCACAAGTCATGCCAAAATTCATGGAAAATTTCGGCATGACCTTTGCTAAAAAGTGGACAAATCGAGAACCTGAAGTTTGCCGGAACGGAAATGAATCAACATTCCGGCAAAAGATAGGCCACTCGGTTTTATTCCCTAGAAACAACAAAAGGCCACTTGGGCACAATCGAACCACTTCTATGTTGCATATAATAGGACTACTTAAGAATATGTACATGAGAAACTACAATAGTAGATAAACATGTGCAAACACAATTAAAGAATTTGCATATATCCTGACCACTTCAAATTTGCATCTCCTAGTGTTTGACACTTCAAGAAAATCTACACAAATCTCATGCTCTCTCAAACTCAATTCAAAAACCAAATATAGATTATATTTAGTTAACTATTGAACTAAACTTTACTCTAACTAAACCCTACTGCCCTAATTAACATCTAGTTAAACAAACTCAATTCAAAAACTAAACCATACTGAACTAATTAACATCTACATTATCTACTACTTAACATCTATTATTACCCTAACTAAAAAACATCTACTATTAACCATACTGCCCTAGTTAACTAGTACCATCACTACTACTAATTAACATCTACTACTACTACTAAAAATCATTATCTATGAAACCTAGTACTAATTAACATCTACCACTACTGCTAATTAACATGTCAGAGGAAGAAAAAGCTAAG